>NW_007249305.1:249833-286447 GCF_000164805.1 Carlito syrichta | reverse complement strand
TTCCCCCCCCCCCGTTTATCTTCTCTCCCCTTCTCTTGAATGCAAGAAGGCAGAGACTTGAGTGTATTGCTGAATCCAGTATACTGAGTACTAAACGGCTGCTTGGGGAAAAAGGAAGGAAGGTGGGGAGGAAAGAAAGAAAGAAAGAAGGGGGGGGAGGGAGAAAGGAAGGAAGAGAGGCAGGAATTTCTTGTGGGCTTTCCCACACATGTCTGATTTCACCCTTGCTGGGGCTTCACCCGAAGGTGCAGGGCCAGCCACATACTTTGTGGGGCCCAGTAAAAACGAGGGGCCCTTGGTTACAAATTTCAGGCTGGCCACAGCAGAGCTCTGCGTCAAGAGGGACCCTTAAGAAGCTGGAGCCGTGTGATCCCGCAGGCCTGAGAAGCTGGCCCTGGGCGGTGCCGTCACCATTTCCACCATGCTGCTGAGGGGCCTGAGGGTCAGAGGGGTGCAGCGGTCTGCAAGTCGCTCACACAGCACGGAGGGGGCTGAGCCACTCACCTAAGACTCAGACTTCACCAACTCTCTCTCCTCCGTCCCCGTGATGGTTAAGGAAGAGAGCCCGTTGGGCCACCCCATTTCTGGGAATTTGGGGAGCCCGGCCCAGAGAAGAGCGAGAGCACATCTGCCTGTAAATCTTTATCTCATGTATTCATGCTTTTTAAAAAATTCTACTTCAAAACATACCACAGTTGTTTCGATATAAAAACAAGGTGTTTTCCAGCCCCTTGGGGAGCATGAGATTCTATCAGGATGTGCAGGGCTGATTGTGAGGCCCTTGGTTTGGGGAAGTCCCCGAGGGCCTGTGGGGACCCGTCACCCGGTTTTAAAAGCGCCAGCCCGTGTAAAACTTCCTGGCACAGGCCAATAGCCCACACTGCATGATACACGATCCTCTCCCCTCCTCATCCTTGGGCCAGAGGAAGCCTCCCCGGGGCTGGCCACAGACCCCGAGAGCAGGGAACCTTCCTGGACCAGGGTGTAGACACAAACCTCGTTACCCCTGCAGCATCCACAGGGGCCTGGCATGTCTCTCTCCCTCTCGGGGCGGGCCACAGCCCATCAGTGGGCAGCGGGGAACCTAGGACAGCCAGCCAGGTCCAGCTACTCTCATTGGAATGCGCAACGGTTTGCTGATGTGGTCTGATTCTGGGAGGCCATGTGGGGTCTCTGGGCTGGAGCTGGGAGCAGGGGAGGGGCCTGAACACATTGCTGGGGGTGGGCCTGGAGCCAGACTGGAATGCCGTCTGACTTTTGATGCTGGCTTTGCCAAGTGATGTCTTAATCCAGGATGGAGGGGCTTGAAGTGTGTGGTGCCACCGTGTGTGTGCGCGTGTGTGTGTCTGCACACATGGGGACATGGTGGTCAGCGGACATGTGTGACCATGTGCGTGTCCACCGTGCGAGGCATCGGACCAGAAGAGAGAGAGAGCAGGGAGCCAGCCGCATCACACCTGAAGGCGCAAAGCCGCGGTCCCGTCTTGTGAGGTCTTGAGAGTGCAAACAAAGACATCTCTTAACAGACTTCAAGGGGCCCTGAGGGAAACGGCACTGGCTGGCCTGTTTTCATACCCAAGGCGATGCTGGTTCCAAGTGGTCTCCCCGACCTGCCCACTTTCTCCCCTCATGCCCCGCCCCCAGGCATGGGCTGCATGCACTGATGGCCGAGAGGCCGCTAAACACTGCTGCAGGGCTGGGCCCTGTGTGCGCTGCTTTCTCTGCCTTGTTTGGTTGAGGAGGGCCTGGGGAGGCCTCTGGGAAGATTAGTGGTGTCCGGGGCTTGGAGGACAGGACAGGAGCCCAAGCCCATGGGGCTTTTTAGTCTGCAGCCTGTGCCTCTGGCCCCGAAAGACAGTGGCCACTGGCTCAGGCCACCCCTCCTGTGCCATGCCTGGCCCTGCCCAGCCCCAACCCAGCCCCATGTCCAGCCGATGGACCAGGTTTTAAAGGCAGCACGGAAGGACTGGCGACATCACACTGGACATCACAGTGCGGCAGGTCCCCTCCCCGGCAGGCCGTGTCCTGCAGCCAGGCCTTTGAGGAAACCACAGTTAAGCCATCACAGGACCCCTCACTGTTTGGCGGCAGGATGGTCACTTCTGCCAGCTAACAGGCCCAAGGGCTTCCAGAAGCCCCTTGTGGCCCTTCCCACAAGGCCCCATTCATGCACCCAGAGTCTCCCTCTGGGCCTCCCTCCCTCGGAGGCCGAGAGCCCCCAGGCCTGGCGAGGGCAGGGCGGGACTTCCAGAAGGCACCACCCTCCCACTCCCCTCTGCCCTACGGCCCTGCCCTGGATGTCCGCCTGCCCGTCGAGCGCTCGGCTGGCTTTGCTTCCAGAAGACAGCTCTTTGTTCCTTCCTGTCTGCCCAGAAGCTGAGATTCTTCGTACATTAGGGAGCTTAAAAGTCACTTTTTTTATCTTGTTAAAAAAAGGCAAAAATGGTACCAAGGAGTGGCTGACTTTTGGTGACTTTTATTTCATTCCTTATACTCGGGTGACTTCTATTTTCTTAAAAAAAAAAACACATGTATTATTCATGTAATTAGAACAAATCATTGTAAAAGGACAATGCACACTCCACCCTCCACGGCTGCCAGGCCTCTGTGGGTGCTGCAACCTTCGGCCTGGAATATTTTTTCTCCCTTGTCTGGCCGGAAAACTCCTCTCACCCTCCAAGGCCCAGCTTAATGCCTCCTTGGCCCTGATTTTTCCAGCCTAGGCAGGGGTCCCTTGTGTTTAGTTTAAACTTTCTCATTTTAGAAGTAAAAAGACAAGGCCCAGAGAGGGACAGGGATCTCCCCAGGCCACACAGCAGGTCTCGGGTGGGGAAGCACACAGCATCCAGGCAGGGGAGGTTGGCGCACACCCTGTTTGATTCTTAACATGCCCCCTTTCTGGAGTCAGCGCGCACTTAACCATCAGGACGCACTTAACCATCCTCTTTGCCCTCCGGGGAATGAGCCAGGGTGACCTTCCCCAGGCCTCCAGGGGCACACACGTCACTGAGGCTAGGGATGAGAACAGAGAATGGCCCAGTTGTTATCCCACAAAGGGACGGGAACAGGAAGCACTGGGGCCTCTCCTTGCAAAAGCCTTAGGCTGTGTCTGATGGACACCCCTCTGCTGCCCAGCTGGTGGGTTGGAGACCTGGCTCACCCAGGGCCACACAGCCCTGGGTTGGAATCTCAGCCTTGCCGCTGAGCAGCTGTGTGACTCCAGGTCAGTTGCTGCATGTGTCTGAGCCTGATGTCACCAGAAATATTAGCATTTCATCAATACCTACCCTGTATGAAGTACGACCGTGGGGCCTGGCCCTGAGGAGGTGTTTTAGAGAAAGCATGGTCCATTTCAAGACCCTGTTCGGAGGCAGCTGTCATCGCTCCGTTTTACAGGGGAAAGTTTGAGGCTCACAGGAAATAAAGCCGCTTTCCTGAGGTCAAGAGTTAGAAGTGGCCGGGCGTGGTGGCTCAAGCCTGTCATCTCAGTACTTTGGGAAGCCGAGGAGAGAGGACTACCTGAGCCCAGGGGTTCGAGACCCGCCTGGGCAACTTGGTGAGACCTCATCTCTACAATAAATCAAAAACTAGCCGGGCATGGTAGCGTGCGCCTGTAGTTCCAGCTACTTGGAAGTCTGAGGCAAAGGATTGCCAGAGTCCAGCAGGTCGAGGCTGCGGTGGCCAGGAGCAGCCACTGCACTCCAGTCTGGGTGACAGAGTGAGACTCCAACTCAAAACAAAAAGAGTTGGAAGTGACCAGGTGTGGTGGCCCATGCTTGTAATCCCAGCATTGTGGGAGGCCAAGGTAGAGGATTGCTTGAGTCCAAGAGTTCAAGACCCCATCTCTACAAAAAAAAAAAAAAAATCAGCTGGGTGTGGTGGCATGCACCTGTAGTCCCAGCTACTTGGGAGGCTGAGGAGGGAGAAGTGCCTGAGCCCAGGAGGTTGAGGCTGCAGTGTGCTATGGTTGTACCATTGCACTCCAGCCTGGGCAACAGAGTGAGACCCTGGTTCAAAAACAAAAGGCTAGAAGTGACTGAGCTGGGACTTGAGCCTAGGCTGGTCCAGGGTCCTAAGTGTGACGCCCAAGGTGGCCGAGTGAGCTGCGGATAACAGCATCGACAATTCCGTGTCACGGCGATGGGGCCACCAAGTTGTGTAGCCACCCGGCTGAGGGCGGGTGGGGAGGCAAGGCTTCCCAGGGACCTGCAGGGAGGCAGCTGGCAGACCCCTCGGCAGCCCCAGTCTTCCAAAGCCACGGGACCCAGACTTGCCCCGAGCTGGCAAGTCTTGTTTCAGGGTAAATATCATTTTACCCTTCAGCTTAATCCAGACCAAGCTGATTTTTCGCACCGAAAAGCCCGCAGCCCAGAGAAAGGGAAGCCCTTTGCTGCTGCCTGACTGCGGGCATAGAGCTCCGTGTGGGGACACCGGCTTCCTGGAGGGGTCCGGCAGGGCACCTGGCCTGGGGCATCGGCGGCAGTGAGGCTGGCCCTGGGCGGGGCTGTCTGGCATTCTGGGCCCAAGCCAGGCTGGGGGCCGCCCCTTGGAAAGAAATGTTGCTGGGTGCAGGGATCGCTCGAGGGGCCTTCCTCTCCCGTGGAGGTTAGCTGCAGGGGCAGGAGAGCTGAATCTTGCCCTTCTGGTTAAAGCTGATGTCCACTTGGCTCAAAGAGCCACACGGTAGGTGGCCGTGGGCCCCTCCTCGTCTCCAGCTAAATGTCCATCTCCCTCCTGCCGCCTCCTCTGAAATGTGGGCAGAACCGGTCCTCGTCCAGACCAGAGGCCCGGACCTCCCTCCTGAGTTTCTCTGAAACCAACGGGGGGGGCCTGGTCCCCACAAGACCCCCGCCCTGACAGCCAGGGAAGCCCCAAATGGATCCTAGGGCCGCCTGCGTTGAACCCAGCCCCAGCCTCCCCTTGTCAGAACCTCCCTAGCAGGCTGCCTCCCCAGGCTAGGAACTGCTGGCCGGGGGGGCAGACCCAAGGGACAAAGATGCCCCCAGGTGCCAAGCGTGCAGTCAGCCCTGCAGCCTCTTCCAACTTGCCCCAGGGAGAAGAACCCCTATCCCTAGAAGGACGCCTGGGAGGAGAGGCGATGAGTCCGGGCGTTGATTCGAGGTAGACTTGGGTGTGAATCTTAGCTGTGTGACCTGGGATGACTTGGTTGCCCTCTGCGCCTCAGTTAGCTTGCCTGTAACACGGGACCACTGCAGCAAGGAGGACTGGATGAGACCGTGGTGGTAGGACAATCATTCCAACTCTTCCTGGGGTGGAGGAGGGAGGCTTTGCTCAGAGGGGAAGCCACAAAGACCAGATGGGCCCCTCTCCCTGAGAGCCGCCCTCTTCCCCACGCCCAGATCGCTGGGGTGCCCTCTTAGCTGGGGGGTGGGGAGTTGGGATGCCACCGACACCTGCTCAGAAGCTGTGCTGCATCTCCATTCTGCCCATGAGGACACTGAGGTTCGTGGTACGCGGGTAGCTGCCCAGGGGCGCCATTCGCGAGCCGGAGCAGGAGGGCGTTCTCAGGGCCCCGGCCCTGCTCGGCCCGGCCAAGACACTGGTGGCGGCGCCATCCCCATCCTGCCGGTGCAAGGATTCGCCCGGCTGGCCTGGAGCGGTGGGGCCAGGAGGAACCCAGCTCCGCGCAGGGGCCCTCGAGGGGCCCATCCTGAGGGCACGCGGCCCCCGCACACAGCAGCCCCCCGCGCTGTCTCGGCTGGGAGGAACGGTGGCCTGGTCTCCAGGCAGCAGATGCGTGCTCAGTCCACAAGTCGCAGCCGGCAAGTCAGGACAACCCTCCCCACGCACCTCAGGTGGCTCCTTCTCAGCTTTCCAGAAGGAAATAAAGCCTCCAGAGTCCAGAATCCTCAGCCCCCAGCCCCCACAGGGAAGGGTCCCCCAGCCTTGCCCCTTTCCACTTTCCTTCCGCCTAGCCAGGGAAGGAGGCCGTCCAGGAGTGTGGGGATGGGTGCTCCTGTGTGCCTGTCTTTCCCCAGCCCAGGGGCTTGTGTTTTGAGTCTGCACATTTTTCTCATAATGGGGCCCTGGGACCCTGGCACTGCCATGCTACCCCTGGGGCTGGCACAGAATCCCTGGGTGCCCCAAAGTCTGGAACTCCCTGGAGCTGCCACAGTACTCCTGGAAGCACCCAGAGCCCCGGGCTGTCAGCTATGCCAAGGCCACATGGGTCCCTTGGGTGCTGGGACAATTTCTGGACCACCCTAAAATCCCCTGAGCCCACAGGGAACCCCAGGCTGCCCCAGGACCTCCAGGCTGTGCAAGACACTGTGTTGCCACTGATCGCTGGAATATTCTAGAATGAAAATTACCACCGAATCCTCCAACATCTACATACTCTCTCACCTCCAGCTCTTTATTCAAGGCTGCTCTCCCACCTCCTTCCTGATCTCAGCTTAAACGTTTCTTCCTCCAGGAAGCCCTCCCGGGTATCTCTCTCACAGCCACAGGTATCATGGGCTCCATGACAGTCCCCTGGGTCTGCCCAGGTCTGTCTCCTTATCTGGATGATGACTCCTGGAAAGCAGGAGGTCAGGTGCCCAGCCCGGGCAGACGGCCCTTCATGAATATCACACACACACGTGACTGTATGTGTTAACTTACTAGTACTCGATGACTGTGAGGGAGGCCTTGTGCAAGTCACTTCGCCTCTCTGCGCCTCAGTTTCCTCATCTGCACAACCAGGATACTGAGCTTATCTCATAAAGCCGGCGTGAGGCTTCAGTGCGGCATGCAGAGGGCTAGCGCAGGGCCTGGCGCGTGGTAAGCACACTACAAACGACTGCTACTGTGAGGTCATGCGCAGACCGTATTCCTCAGGCTGTCTCAGGGTCTAGCCTGCAGCGAGGGCGGAAAGGGGATTCTCCCAGAATGCTAAGTACTCTGATACCGGCGCACACGAGACAGCGCTCGACCCGTGGGCACTGCCCTCGGCGTTTCCCACGCAGTCCCTCGACGAATCCCCACGGCCACCCTACGAGGCCGGTGCACGCGTTGGATGGGATTGCGCACCCCCAGATTCACCTGCTGAAGTTCCACCCTCCGACGTGACTGTGCCTGGAGACAGCGCCTTCAAGGGAGGTAAAGTTGAATGATGTCATGAGAGTGGGGTCCTGGTCTGACAGGGCTGGTGTTTTTATGGAAGAGGAAGAGACACCAGGGAGGTCTCCTGCACACCCAGGCGCGTTCTCTCTCCCTCTCTCTCTCCCTCTCTTGGTCTTGCTCTGTCTCTCTCTTCCTGTCTCCCTTTCTTTCTCTCTGTCTCGCCCTCTCTCTTCCTCTCTCTCCATCTCTCTCTCTCTCTCCCCCCACCTCTGGCGCAGAAAAAAGGCTGCGTGGGAACACAGCAAGGGACCTTTAATCACTGCCCGGAACCTGCCTCTGCGTCCAAGGTCTGGGCCGGGCATCCCAGAGGCAGTCGGCCAGGCCAGGGCAGCCTCCCGGTCCACACCGAGAAGAACGGGCAGAGCGACTGGGCACGTCTCGGCGAGACTTTCAGGCTGCCACGCGGACGGCCCACGGCAGCCGGCATCCCGAAGGTGGGCAGGAAAGAGAGGGACCAGCTGTGTCCCGCGTGGCGCCCGCTGGCCGTGGCAAGGTCAGAGCTGCCCCATAGAGCCTGGGCTTCCAGGTAAGTGATGAGCTTCCTGTCCCTGGAGGGAGTCAAGCACGGCTGCTGGACCACCTCTAACTCGTGACGTGCGGGGGAGGATAGTGGACTGAATGTTTGTGTGCCCCCCACGCATCCACTGAAATCCTAGCTCCCAAGGTGGGGTCATTAGGTCATGAGGGTGGAGCCCTCCAAGATGGGATTAGGGCCTCCGGGCTCTTTGCCTGTCAGGACCCCAGGAGACGGCAGCCGTGGCCAGGAAGAGGGCTTTGCCCACAGCCCTACAGCCGGAGCCCTCATCTCTGACTGCCAGATCCCAAATAAATGTTTGTGGTCTAAGGCCTCAGTCTACGGTACTTTGTGACAGGAGACCAGACAGCCATGGCAGACACAAGAGGACCCTCCGGTGTCAAGCAGCTGTGAAATACTGGAGACCCGGCAGTTACAAGAGTCCCTGGAAACGCTTCCCCACCAGCTCATCAGTTCCTGCTTACCTTTCAAGTCACAACTCAGACATCACCTCCTCTGGGAAGTCTTCCTTGCGTCCCTCCCTCTCACCTCCCCACGAGCAGGTTGGTGGTCTGTGTGAGCCTAATCGGCAAAACCAGACACAATGGGTGGAAGACAGAATTCACCCTGATGCAGAGATGACTATTCCCCTGCAGAGCGAGTGTGTGATGCAGGGGTTAGAAGACAAATGTGAAATCAGAGCGACCAGGGTTTCAATACTAGTGTTCTTCTGTGTGTCTCTGGGTGACTGCCTCAGCCTCTCAGAGCTGCAGTCTTCTGGGCTGTAAGACGATTCCACCTCACAGGATGGAGCCAAGGATGAAATGGCACCAGCTGGCCTGGCACTCAGCATGTGACCCGGACCTGCGTCTTCTTCGGTCTCTGGTTGGTAGTGAGTTGTCCGTGGGGGGTGTAATCAAGCCGATGTCAGCGGGGTCTCAGTGTGGGACTGGGGCCAGAGGATTCCCTTCCTGACCCTGGAGTCAGGGTTGCACACAGGAGCCTGAGTTCTTTCAGCCCGAAAAGGGCAAACCTTCCACCTGGCCTTGGCTGCCTGGGGGAGGTGGACATCCCACGGAGCGGGCCCGGCCCCACCCACCTGCACACACGGGGTGTGGCTGCATTTGTAGGAAACGTCTGGAAAGGGCAGAGTTCTGGAGACCGAAGGAGACTGTGCTGGCCCAGGGCCGGGTGGGGACAGGCACGGAGGGCTGGCAGGGCAGCGGGTTTCTTTTGGGGGTGACATCAGGCTGCAGTGACGGTGGCCCAGCTTTATCCATCGACCACAGACGGTTGCATCCCACCCTCAAACCTGGCAAACCTTATGGCGTCTAAATTCCACCTCTTTGAAACTGTTTAAAAAACAGCACATGGCTGTGCTCGGTGGCTCAGCCAGTCATTCCAGCACTTTGGGAGGCCGAGGCGAGGGGATTGCCTGAGCCCGCGGGTTCGAGACCCGCCCAGGCAACTTGGCGAAACCTCGTTGCTACAATAAATAAATTTTAAAAATCAGCCAGCCGGGCTCGGTGGATCAGCCTGTAATCCCGCGCCTTTGGGAGGCTGAGATGAGTGGATTGCCTGAGCCCGCGGGTTCGAGACCCGCCTGGGCAGCGAGACCTCATCTCTACGATAAATCAAAAAATCAGCCGGGCGTGGTAGCGCATGCCTGTAATTCCGGCTACTTGGAAGGCTGAGGCGGAAGGATCGCCGGAGCCCAGCAGGTCAAGGCTGCAGTGGCCGGGAAAGTGTTCTGGCTTCCCCCCAGGACTCGGACTCTGGCGGTGGTCTACGAATGTCCTCCCCAGTGGCAGCCAGGCTCGCTGCAGGACAAACTGTCACGGAAGCCCTTTCCTGCTCACGAGGCAGCCCCCACTCCGCCCCCTCCCCTGATGTGTCTGCCTGGGGCCTCAGGGACGGGCTCTCTCTGCCACTTCCTCTCCTCGGGGCTGTCCATGCCTGGACCGAAGTAGGGAAGCAGGACCCCCTGACCCACCCCACTCCATCTGGGTCCCCCAGGACCCCCTCCTGGTCTCCCTCGGCTCCACACTTGGCTCCTGGGGGTTCTTGCACTGCCTGGTGGCTCCAGACCCCAGATGTGCACATGGCGGTGTAGTTTTCTCCACCCCGAAGGAGACTCACAACGGTGCCTGGAAGATACTGAGCGCTCCCAAGGGACTCACAGAGCATGACGACAGATGCCACCCGGGGCCCAGGGAGCCAAGTCGCACCCCACTTCCTGTTCCTCCCTCACCCTCAGCCCCAACTCTGCCTCCTGGAAGACAGCCCCTCACCAGCTGGAAGCCTCGTCACGACTGAACTGTGTCCAGGGGCCCTTCACCCTCAATCGCTGCCTCCTGTCATCTTCTCGGGACATGATCTGTCCAGCTCCTCAGCATAAATCCTTCCATAGCCCCCCAGTGCTCCTGGGGAAAAGCCCAAGGGTCTGATTAACGCCCATTCCCCTCTCCCACGCTCTCCCCACTCTACCCACAGCTCCACTTGAGCTTGAGGGTTTCTGCTGTTGCCCCAGGGACTTTGCACATGCTGATCCCTCTGCTAGGCAGCCGCTCCCCTCTCCCTATCCCACACAGACTCCTATGCCACCGCCAAGTCCCTCTAAACCAAGCCTCCCAGCACTCCGCCCTCCCCAGCGTGGGCTCCGTCATCCCTCTGTGGGCTGCGCATCAGGGTGTCACACGGCTGCCTCCTGCTGTCACCCCCCGTGGCTCAAGTCAGAATCTCCGTTGGGGTCGTCCAGGCCTGGGTTGAGGGCGCCATCCCCAAGTTCCCACGCAGTAGGTCTGGGTGGGCGTCTGTCTGCCACGTCCAGCGAGTTCCAGGGAGCCGTGAGTCTGAGGGCCACGTGTGAGGAGTACTGCTGAAACCCAAAGCAATTCGAGGCCAGTCCGTTGGATTGCTTGCCTCCAGGCTGTGGAAGGCTCTGGTTTCTAGGCGGCGCTCGGTCAACACGTGAATAAAAGGTATCGACGCACCCGCGGCAGCTGGCGTGGGCGGCAGGATGCATCGAGACCGCCCTTCCTGACGTAATTGCTCTGCAGTGACCATTCCTCTCTGTCCCAAGAGTGTGGCCAAGCCTGTGGGTGCTGCATTTTGGGACCCAAAGAAAAGGCCGAGCCTTCCTGGGGGAGGCCCCCGAAACGCAGAGCCTGGCTGGCATGTCCGAACCTCAGCCCCTCTGCACGCTCCCCCAAAATCAGTGCTAACTACGGGCTGATGCGACCCTTGGACACACACAGGCCAGGGCAGGCGGGCATCCCGGCCCCAAGCGACTGCCCTTCAGACGGAGAAGAAGCCGGGCCCGGAAAGATAGCCTAGGCGAGCGCCCATGACGGTGGTGGGGTGAGCTGCCAGGGAGAGAAGTAGAGGCGGCAGGCCTGGGGGAAGGGCCCTATGAGTGGGAACATGCGGTGTTCGGTTCTTTGTTGCTGTGAGAGTTCACTTAGCAGGACGGTCTCCAGCGCTTCCAGGTTGTAGCAAAAGACGTGATTTTGTTCTTCTGTATGACTGCGTCGTATTCCGTCACACATATGTACCATATTTTCTTTATCCAGCCCACTTTCGAGGGGCATCCGGGTTGGTTCCACGTTTTTACTATTGTGACTAGTGCTGCAACGAACATGCATGTGCAGGTGTCATTTTGGTAAAGCCATTTATGTTCCTCTGGGTATTTCTCCAGGAGAGGAATTGCTGGATCACATGGACGCTCCACTTTTAGTTCTTTGAGAAAATACCACAAAGGCTGAACTAACTTGCATTCCCACCAACAGTGCAGAAGCCTTCCCTTTTCTCCGCAGCCACGCCCACACCTGTTGTTTTTGACTTGTTTTTTTTTTTGAGTCGGAGTCACGCCCAAGGTCACTCCGTGGCCCAGACTGGAGCGCAGTGGCACGCTCCCGGCCACCGCAGCCTCGACCTGCTGGGCTCCGGCGATCCTTCCGCCTCAGCCTTCCAAGGAGCCGGGACCATAGGCACCCGCTACCACGCCGGGCTGATTTTGTGGCTGATTGCCCAGGCTGGTCTCGAACCCCTGGGCTCAGGCAATTCTCTCGCCTTGGCCTCCCAAAGTGTTTTCTTAACTTTTTAATGACGGCCATCCTGACCCGTGTGAGGTAGTATCTCATGGCAATTTAGATTTTCACTTCTCTGATGATTAGTGAGGCTGAGCATTTTTTCATATGTTTGTTGGTTGCCTGACATTTGCTTTTTAATTTAAATCCTTTCAGACCATTTGAATTTTTAAGGACCATGCATTGCTTGTACACTAATAACTTTTAAAAATAATTTTTCTCTTAAAAATGCGAAGGAGCCTGCAAAAACCCATTTGGAAGAGAGAAGTTTATGCAACAAATAGCTTGGAGGGGGCCATTAAATACACCACCATCACCCTTCCTTGGGCATCTGCCACGTGCCTGGAGCTCTGCTGCATGTTTTCATACTGATTATTTAATTTAGAGCTCATCACAACCCCGTGAAGCCATTAGTACCACCATTTTCTAGACGAGACAATAGAATTTGAGAGAGACTCCATAACACGCCCAAGGTCACCCTGCCTCGGAGCTGGGGTTGCAAGCCCCAGTCCTTAAATCAAGGCACACGCCAGGCTGTCCCCGCCACGGGATACGGAGAGACGTATAAGCTCAAAAAGTCATTTGCGTCCAGTCCACTACTTGAAAATGATGGATGTGCCACAGGATCCAAAATAAAGTTGCCACAGAAAAACAAGCCAAGAGGTTTGTACCCCCAACCACCTTGGCTGAGGACCAGAAATGCACAGTCCAGGAAGTCCACCGGAACTTGCCTACCTGCCCACCATTTTCCAGCCAGTGACTGACGCCCTGCTGGCCAGGCTCTGCTTGCCACTGGAGACCAGAGAGGGCGAGCTGCCCCAGCCGTCAGGAAAGGACAAGGCAAACACAGGGCCACAGTGGCCCTCAGCCCCTTCCGTCACAGGCTTTGGGTCTTCCAGAAATCATCAAAGCCTCCTGAAGTCAGCATCCCACAAGCATTAAAGGGGAGGAAGGCCAAGCTCGGCGGCTCAGCCTGTCATCCCAGCACTCTGGGAGGCCGAGGCGAGTGGACTGCCTGAAGCCGCGGGTTCGAGACCCACCTGGGCAACTTGGCAAGACCTCATCTCTGCAATAAATAAAAAATGAGCCAGGTGTGGTAGCACATGCCTGTAGATTCCAGCTACTTGGAAGGCTGAGGCGGAAAGATCGCCGGAGCCCAGCAGGTCGAGGCTGCGGTGACCAGGAGTGTGCCACTGCACTCCAGTCTGGGCAAGAGAGGGAGACTCCGACTCAAAAAAAAAGGGAAAGTGAAACACAACCCTGTTGTCGTGTCCAGGGCAAGCCCATCTTCTGCAAAACACTTTGGCACTGTGCTACTGGGACTTGCGATCCAACCCAGCCTTGAAGGCCACGTACAATGCTAGACCCGTTCATTTTCATGGATTCTCTGGCATTTCACCCGACCTTAGGCCCAAGATGGAAGGGGGGGTGCCCACAAAGCTCCGGATACCACTGGTGGCAGGGGTGGGGTTTCTCCTCAAGGCTCTGGCCTGCAGACCTGAGCTGCAGAGAGCAGGCACCCTGGGGTCCCATTTCAATAGCATCTTGTGCGCCTCTCAGCGGCCCAGGCATACAGCAAGTGTTCACTGAAGTGTTTGGTGAATGAATAAACACGATTTGGGGAAGGCAGCCCCAGGCTATTTGGAACTAGGAGCTAGGAAGGGTATGACTCCTCACCCATCACCAAGTGTCTTATAAACAACCTCATCCCATCACCGCATCTTATAAATGACCAACTACAAGCCAGGAGGCGACACCAGGGCATAGATGGGACATGGAGCAACAGACACCTACGCCAGACTCTCCCTCCCACAGAGTTATACAGCTGAAAAACAAACAATAATAATACAAACAGCAGCAGTTCTACCACTGAGTCCCAATCCTCCCGCAAGGGCTCTGGGAAGCACTTTCTCGCATTTAAGTCTCTCGTGTCATCATCACCGCAGACCTGTGTGATATGTTCTATGCTTAACTCCGGTTTACAGATGAGAAGACTGAGGCTCAGAGGACGGAGGCCACATGTGGGGCAGAGCTGGGAGCTGAACCCCGGTCGGACTGGGAATGGAATGTCTGGAGCTGAACCCATCCCACAGCCTGTACGTGTCAAACTATAGGACAGGAGACGACAGACACCAGGAGCATGGCTGGGACAGGAGCCTGAGTCTCCGGACTTCCAGTCCAGGGCTGGCCGCGGGGCCTGCTGCTCCCAACGCCAGATGTGAAAACGAGCTGCGAGTCCCAGGAGGCCTCTCAGGAAGCGGCGGGCGGGGGGGCTCCTGGTCTTGGTGCGGCACTGTCTCCTTCAGAGAGCCCTCCAAAGCTCCCTTGCCAGGGAAGGAGGGAATGGAAGGAAAGGCAGGAGCTGTCAGCTCCAAACCAGGCTGTGGTTTAAGGCGGCGCTGGGGAACGATGGCCCTGGAGGCCAAGGCCAAAGGGAGGCCGCAGGAAAGAAGGCTGAGGCGCTCATGTTGCTTCTGCCTGGCACAGTCTTCCTAGCCCCGGGGCCCCCCGCCCACCCTTTGCTCTCACCATGGCCTCCCATGGGAATGTCCTTCCTGGCTCCCAGGCATGGCATCTCCTGACTCTCCACCAGCCCCAGAAGGAACACCTCCCCGGGGCTGTGAAGGCTCAAGTCTTCCCTCACATTTCCGCTCCTGACACGCTCATTCCTTCTCTTGGATGTCTTCACTCTGACGTCTGTCTCCCTTAGAACTGACCTCACAGGGGCCTGTCCAGTACATCTGAATGAATGAATGAAGAATGTATTGCGTGTATCTGAATGAATGCATGAATGAATGAAGAGTGCGTTGAGCATATCTGAAGGAATGAAGAATGTCCTGAGTGTATGGAATGAAGAATAATGTCCTGAGTGTATCTAATTGAATGAATGAAAAATATATTGAGTGTATATGAATGAATGAATGAATGAATGAAGGACGTATTATGTACAACTGAAAGATGAATGAAGGATGTATTGCCTGTATCTGAATGAATGAATGAAGGATTACTGGGTGCAACTGAATGAATGAAGAATGTATTGAGTGCATCTGAACGAATGAATGGAGGTGTATTGCATGCAATTGAAGGAATGAATGATGTACTATGTGCAATTGAAGAAATGAACGAAGGATGCATCAGATGCAACAGAAGGAATGAATAAGGATGGACTGCGTGTATCTGAATGAAGGAACGAAGGATTATTGAGCACACCTGAACGAATGAATGAAGAATGTATTGCGTGCAACTGAAGGAATGAATGAAGGACATACTGCATGTGTCTGAACGAATGAATGAAGAGCACCCAGGCAGGGGAGTCTCTCCGACTCTCTCGATTTGGTTCCCGGCAGCCAGGTCTCCATCAGCTCTCCAGTGGGGGCCCTTCCCCCCCCAGGGCCATCACAGGCCGTCTTAAACCCTGAGACTTAGAGGCCAAGGTCCAGATCATTCTACTATTTCTGCGGCATCAGGCACCGGTACAGGCTTTAAAACCCAGCGTGGAAAACAACTGACCCACAAACATCCTCCAGGCCTGGCTAACGTTGGGCAGTGCACGAGGCGTGGGGGGCAAGAGACCCTCCGGAGGGTCCTGGCCTCAGGGCACCTCCCAGAGGAGAGGGCAGGGACCCTTGAAGCCAGGCACCTTGGGGCTTCGCTGACTCTCAATCCCCAGCATTTAAAGCAGCGCCTGGCACACAGTAGGCACTCCACAGCCGCTGGCTGTGTCAACGAATCAATACCACGGACCCAGCGGTGACGAGCTCCCCATATAAGGCAGAAAGTGCTGAGTTGGCCTGTGTGGTGAGTCAGAGCCATGCAGCCCACAGGCGAGACAGAGAGGGGAGGGGTGGGGGGAGGAGGGGGAGACACCGAGGAAGGGCCAGGAGGTTTGCGGTTGACCAAAACCAAGCACGGGCAGATTTTACAAAGCACTTGGCCACGGCTGCCAGGGAGGCAGCGCCATGAGCTGTGGTTTCCATCTTTCTTTCCCGAGCAATCTTTTAAGTGAAACCATACTCCACACCCTGAACGCACAACAGGCTGAGCGGTGGACGCTGGCGGGGCTGCCAGGCTGGCATGCCCACGTGGACCCTCATGCCCCGGAGACAACACTGCCTACCAGAGATTGCACTCTTCTCCACTCCCTCCCTCGAGGGGCTTCAGAGACATGAGACTGCCGGTGGTCGTCTGGGAAGGGGCCCATTATGGCTCCTGAGTGTCTTCTGGGAGTCGGTCTAGGGCAAATAAACCCCGGAGCGTCTCTAGAAACTTCCCCAGCCATGAAGGAGTCACGGTGCGGGGAGGAAAAGAAAGGGCCTCTAGCAAGTAGGGGTCAAACCAAGGCAGCCAGATTCAGGGTGGCTATAACAGGAGAGTGGCCCCTGGGCCGAGCAGGGATGTGCTGAGAACTTTCAGGAACAATCCCTTTGGAAAGTGAAACACCACTTGCAGATACACCAGACGCATGGGGGGGGGGGGGGGGGGGTGTGTGTGTGTGTGTGTGTGTGTGTGTGTGTGTGTGTGTGTGTGTGTGTGTGTGTGTGTGTGCGCGCGCGCGAGCGCGAGCAAGTCAGGCTTTCAGATACCAGATTCACTAAAAACGAGACCCCTGTAGGAGAGAGAGACCAGTCCCGGTACCATGAGCCACAGGAAGACCCCGGCTTGGGACAAGCCACCTGCTTGCTGTGCATCACCCACCCCTGCCACAACACCAGAGACCTCCTCCCCTCTCACATTCGGGCCAAGGCTTCCCACCCAGGACACACCCCACACCGCCGCCCACCACTGACCACTCTGGGTTTCAGTGATTGGCAGCGGTGGTCACGTGACCCAGGGCCAGCCAATCAGCCTCAACTCTGGGACTTTAGTTGGAACTGGGGGCGCGGGTGGAGAAGCTCTCCTTCCATGGGGTTTGAAGTGAGCAGGCGTCAGTCTGGTCACTGCCCCACTGCCTTGTGGGAAGCACCTGCCAGAAACTGAAGCCCGCAAGGGGGGAGGCAGAGAACACAGATATGGTGGGACACGGTCCTAAGGGCATCATTTGGGCCCTGGTTTCAGCCCTGCCTTGACACCAATCAACAGGCCCAGACTGCCAACATTTTTGGAAACCAGTAACAAGCTAACGCAGTGCCCACCTTGCATAATCCAGTTTGGGGCTGAGTGCTGGAGTAGTGACCTCAGTGCAGCCTCTGCTGGGCCTCTCCTTGCTCGCTGCAGTCAGCCTTCTCTTCCGACCCATCGTGGGTTCTTGCTTACCTGGACAGCAGTCCCACCCTCCCTCCGTGGAGCCTGGGGGACCATCAGACCCAAAGCCTGGGCACAGGCCAGCAGCCCGGCCAGGCTTGCCTGCACCCCAGCCTCTCAGCCATCAGGCCCCTCCCAGGGTGATTCTTTTGGTTGATCTAGGAAGACTCCAGTGGTGGTGGTTCAGATCCAGTCACTCTGTGTCCACCCCTTATCGTCCTGCCTCATGGACCTTCAGTGGCATGGGGGAGACACCGAACAAGGAATCGGGGTCCTGGAATTCAGCTGCTTCGAGACTGGGACGAGGAGGTCACCCCAGGGCTTTGGTGTGCAGTCTTGGGGAGACCTGCCAGGGAGGAGGCTGGGAGTGTGGCAGGAGGATCGTGGGCCTTGATGTCAAGCAAGCCATGAAAAGGTCCTGGATCTCTTTCCTGCTGTATCAACTTTATTTATTTTTTGAGTTGGAGTCTCACTCCATCGCCCAGGCTGGAGTGCAGTGGCACGCTCACGGCCACCCCAGCATTGACCTGCTGGACTCCAGTGATCCTTCCACCTCAGTCTTCCAAGTAGCTGGAACTACAGGCACAAACTACCACACCCAGCTAATTTTTTGATTTATTGTAGAGAGGAGGCCTTGCCAAGTTGCCCAGGCTGTTTTTGAACCCGTGGGCTCAGGCCATCCCCATCCCCTCACCTCGGCCTCCCAAGGTGCTGGAATGATGGGCTTGAGCCACTGCGCCTGGCATGTATCAACTTCAAAATGGGGATCATACCACTGCATACCTCACAGAAGGGCTAAAACCCACAAAACTGACAGCACCAAGTGCCAACATGGGTGTGGGGCAATGGGAACAAACATTTGCTGCTGGAAGGGATGCCATATCGTGCAGCCACTCTGAAAAAGCTTGGCAGGTCCTTGTCTCACACATCATGCAGCCGCCATGCCCCTAGGTATTTACCTACAAGAGCTGAAAACCTCAGCCTGCACAAAAAAATCCTGCACACACAAGTCTATAGAAGCTTTATCCACAACTGCCAAAAATTGGAAGGCGCCCTTCGGTGAGTGAGCAGATAAACTGTGGCCCATTTGGTAGACTGTTATACAGCAATGAAAAGGAAGGCACTATTGAATCACAGAAGACACAGAGGAGACGCACATCACTACGTAAAAAAAGGCAACAGGCCATACACTGTAAGATTCCAATTCCGTGTCACTCTAGAAAAGGCAAAACTGCAGAGACAGTAAAGAGATCAATGGGTGCCAGGGGAGAAGGGACAGAGAGAAAGCTGAAAAACCAGGGATCATCTTACCCAGCAAGGTAGAGGGTCCCCCAGTGTCCACTCCCCTTTTTCCCATGGCAACAGAATTGCAATTCAACAGACAGCTGCCCAGAGAAAAGATCAGAAGGCCTGGCCTGCCCTGGAGCTGGGGGTGCCACGGGACAGTCCTGGCCAGGGGGACACAGGTGAAGTGATGTGCGCATCCTCCTAAAGAGGGCACGCCCTCTCCCCTTCTGATTTCTCTCTTCCTGGGCACCGGGGTGGACACACAGTGCTGGGCCTCGTGGACACCTGGACAAGCCATGGTAGAGCCGCCAGGCAAAAGGAACTAGCCTCCTCGTGGTTTTTGCTACAAATTGCTTTGGTTCAGAATTTTACTTGGAGAAAAACCAAACTCTCTCTTGTTTAAAGAACGGCTACTTTGAGTTTTTGGCACACACAAATAATCCCTCATCCTCCCTGATATGGGCACCTTTGAGGATTGTTCTGAAGATTCTACATAATATTGGCAAAGCATCCTCACGCATTCATTCATTCAACAAGCAATGGGCTAGCCACCTGTGCTGGGACACGGGGACTGAACTAAGAGTAGGGCAGACCAAACCCCTGCCCTCCCGGGGCCCACAGTCCAGGTGAGGACACAGGCCATCGATGTGAGGGGGAACAAGCAATGGCTTGTCGTGACTGTGGGAGTGTCATCAGCAACAGCGACTGTCCCCCGGGTTCTGGGCTCACTCGATGCCATTCCTGTTCTGAGCTCTTTTCATGCAGTACCTCAGTTTCTCTTTACGAAAACCCAACAGGTGGGTGCCGCTGCTTCCTCATCTAACAAGCAAGGAAGCTGAGCACAGAAAGGCCAAGGAAGCTGTCCCAGGACACACAGCTAGTAAGCAGTGGTTCTGGAATCTGCACCAGGTCTCTTGGACTTCAGGGCCTCGACCACTGGGCCCTCCTGCCAACACAGGAGTAAAATGGCATGTGGTGACAGAGAATGCCAGCGCGCCCTGCAGATGGAGAGTCTTGGCCACAAGAGCCACACAACAGCATCAAAAGCAGTAGAGAACCCGTGCCAGACAGGCTGGAATACCCTTACCTGGGAAGCCGGCACTGGCAGCTTGCAAAAGGAGCACGCCCACGCTTCTAGAAGTCAGACTCTAGGGCTTCGAGTTGCTCTGATGACCGTGTTAGGAGCTCAGGTCGCCGCAAGCTGGGGAGTGCCCGGGAGAGGCCCACCTGTCAGAGACAAGCAGAACAGCCTTGACCGCCTGCCCGAGCTGAGGGCTGACCTCTCGGCTGGAAAGCCTGTGGGGCCCTGCTGTGGTAGGGGGATGTGGCCAGGCAGGAGGGGTCTGAGGGCACTGCCAGGAAGGGGGCCTCAATGCTGCCCCACCCTGGAGCAATCCTCGTGCATGAGACGTGCACACGTGCCTGTGTGCACGTTCTCAAGGCTGGTGCGTATTACCACACAGTGCCTGGCACTGTGCTCCCACGGAGCGCAGGCACTCAGCAGGTGTCTCGGAACCCACCTGGATACAAAACACTATTTGGTATGTGTGAGGGAGTGGGAGGAGACTGCCAGGCCAAGTCCGTCAGAGAGAGGTTCCATCTTCCTGGGATCTCCAGACAGGCCAGGGCCTCCTTCCACTAATGAGAACACAGATGCCCACAGAGGCATAGTGAGGCCTAAACTCGGGGGTCTGTCCTGGCTCACGGTTGCGTGCTCTCTCCAGGGCCGTGCCTTCCTTTGCAGCTGTCAGGCTCGCAGCCCTGAAGCATCCCTGGCACCCAGCGGGCGCCTGCTGCACGCGGTCATGGGAGTGCCACCACCTCCTGCCCCATGCCCCAGCAGAGAGTGGCCTCCTGGCTGTGATCAAAAGCCCAGATAGGGTGCAGGGGCATGGGCTCTGGAGGAAGGTGGACCTTGGCCACACTCAGGAGCAAGCTCTTTCCAGAAGTAGGACCCTGGACAAGTCAGGTGTCCCCTGAGAGTCAGTCTCCCTGTCTGTAAAGCAGGGGTAATCACAGCACCCCTTTCTAGGGATTGCTGGGCATGGAAATGACTTTCCAGTGCCTGTGAAGCCCACAGAGGGGCACGCAGAAATTGCTGAACAGACATGAGGGAGGTGACACAGAGGAGATGTGTGTGCAGGGGGTGAGCACTGCACCGCAAACTGCCTTGTGTCCCGGAAAAGTCTTTAGACAAACAGCATCTCTGACTGTCACTGGTCATCCATGCCCTCTGCCCCACCCCTCCCCTTCCCTGGGCCCCCAGCCTCCCCCCTTGGCTGCCAACCCCCTGTCTGCCTGTGGGATCCCCTGGGCCCAGCCGCCAAGCACAGCCCACACTTCACCAGTCAGCAGAATGCAAATGTCATTAGCGCCCAGCAAGCTGGTGAGCGCTAATGTCACGTCAGGCGGTGGGAGCTGGGAAGGGGCGGCAGTCCTGGCTTTTCCAGAAGGGCATGATAAGGAGATAAGTAGATGGCTACAGGAACAAGGTGACAGGAAGGTTGTTGTGGCAGCCGCCCTGGGGGGTGCCCTCCTCACGAGTGGTCCAGGGACACCCGTGGTCCCGTCTCAGTCGCCCGGCCCCGCCCCGTCGCAAGTCTCAGCCTCTGTGGGGCTCGCTCAGCTTCTTGCCTGGCAACCCTCTCGTCTCCCCACCACACCTCATGAAGAGGCTTATCTGGGGACCCCCAGCCTCCACCTTTCTCCCTGCTCCTCCACCCTCCCTCACGCTGGCTAAGACTACCTGTCCAGCCAGCAGACCCACAAAGGGGTTTCCTTTTCCAAGGATGGCACCAGTCCTGGACCCTCAGGCCGGAGTCCTGGGGTCCAGTCCCCAGGCCGCACAAACTTGCTGTGGGCGCTCGGGCACACCCACGCCTGCATGGGGCCTCGGTTTCTCCAACGGTGAAAGGGGGTGACGGACCTGCCATCAGCCTCTACAACCTCTCCTGGGCAGCTCTGAAGCCCGGGTTCTGGCAACTCACAGGCACAGGCGCAGGGGGAATCTTCTCGAATCTCCCTGAAAACACCAGCAGGCGAGTGAAGGTTTCCTGGAGGGGGCGGCAGATGTGGAAGTGTGGGGATGGGCCACGGGATGGGGGTGAGCAAAGGCATGGAGGGACCCACATGTCGGGGTGGCCAGGCATTCAGGCCCACCCGCCACGGCCACCGTGGGGCGGAGGGGAGGGGGTGGAGAGGGCCTGTGGCCAGATGCGCACCCTCCTGCTGGATTCCAGCTGTACTATCGTTCCCATTTCACTGATGAGAAACCGAGGCTCAGAGAGGCTGGGTAACTCCCAGACACACAGCTGTGAAACAGATGGATTTCAGCCCACATTTGACTCGGGGCAGAGGTTCTTGCTCACTGTGTGTCTACACTGCTGGAGTCCCACATGAGCTAGAGATTCAGGTGTGTGTCTGTGGCATGACTGTGTGCCCATGCATGTAAGTGGTGTGTGAGGACACCCTGCCTGTGTGTGGGCAGGGAGTCAGCGAGAGAATGTCTGAATACAAGCATGTCCCATCCTTAAATACAGCTCTTCTTCCAAGGCCAGGCCTGCTGGGGAGGACGAAGCCAAGGGGTGGGTGGGGCTGGGAGGAGATCGTCACATGGCCCTGGTCATCCAGACTGGGGGCTGGAGGCCGAGCCCGCGTGGCCTGTCCCCGGGTCCCATGCTCGGGGGACAGAACCCACTGCTGCCTGGGGTGCGGCACGGCCTGGCATCTTCCACGGCTGCATCTCCCTCGTTGTCCCTTGGGCTGCCTGCCCTGGCCAGGGTACAGGGCCTGCAGGTCACAGCTGGCACAGGCTCGAGGCTGTCACCAGCGGGGGTGGGGGGCAGGGAGCCCAGGGGACAATGGGGGAAGACCTGCATGCCAACCCCGTTCTGCTGCCAGCCCCTGGCCTCTCTGAGCCTCGGTGGACCCTCACGGAGCGGCCAGATGCCTCCCAGGGGGCAGGCGCATGCCAACTATGAAGTGCAGTGCCCACTGACAGGGTAACAGGTCTCACCCCAGTGACCGAGAGGACCTGGGAAACAGCAGCGTCGCGGAAAGCCTTGGCTGGGAGTTGAGACGACTGAGGCCTTTACATCAGGCCCTTCCCCCTCCTAGCCTGCCTCAGTTTCCTCAGCAAGACCCGGGGCCCTCAAGATCCAGCGCACAGCAGTGCCCAGGCCCTGGGGCCCGATTTCCCTCGTCATCCCCACTTTTCATGGCACCACCAGAATTCACTCCCCGGGACCCAGAAGGCCATTCACGCCATGGCGATCCAAGTGGTGGGCCAGGGATGGGTCCATTTGCAGGAGGAGAGAGGGCAACGGCTCTGTGTGCGTCACCGACCAAGAGGAAACACAGCGGTTCTGGGAAGACAGAGGGAAGCACACAGGCAGGGAGGCAGAGAAGTCAAGAAGGACTTGGACAAAGCCTGTCCCTAAGTTCGCCCCGGGCTGGCCCTGAAGTCAACAGAGGGGACAGCGAGTTCAGCTTCCTGGAGACCACAAGGCACAGGCACGATCACTTGTTTGGAAAGTAATCACTGAACACCTGCTGTGGACCTGGGACTCCAGGGTCACCCGGGAGGAGCCCACTCTTACAGGACAAGGAACCTGAGGCCCAGGGCTTTGCAGTCGCCATGAGTTCAGAGGCAGGGCCCCAGGGAAGGCTTCCTGGAGGAGGAGGAAAATGTGACTATATGGTGATGAACTACCGACAGAGGTTGGGGTAGCAAAGCCACAGGGGTCTCCAGAGGTGGGGTGGCTGTTCAAGACCGTGAGCCAAGGCTGGCGGCTGGGGCAGAGTGGGAAGTGAGGGAGGAAAGGGAGGTAAGGGCTGGATGGCTGAGGTCCTTGAATGCCAGGCCAAGGAGGATGAAACGAATCCACCGGCAATGGGGAGCTACTGAAGGTCACAGAGCAGAGGTGTCCTTCTCAGAAAGCTGGGGAGTTGGGAAGTACACAGCCCGGCAGGCCAAGGCAAGGGTGTGGGAGGGAAGATGGCTGAGTTCGGATAGCGCAATGGCTGACTGTCAGCATGAACTTGGCTGATACCGGCAAGCGGGGTCTGCAACACAGCTCTGCCACTGTCGCCAGCTGCGTGGCCTTAAGCAGGTCATCCAGCAGTCTCTCTGGGTCTCAGTTTCCTCCTCCATAGAGTGGGGAAAAAATGAAGCCACTGCGCAGGGATTATATATGAGAATCCCTCTGAACACGGGGAGCGATTGCTGAATGCTTGCGTTTTACAGTTTATGACTTTTATTAACCAGCCATGACCTTTCTCTGTTACAAATGAGGACATTGAAGCTCAAGGTCAAATACCTGGCCAGCATGGGCTGCGCCAGGCCCCAGATCACAAGAGAGGCAGGTTAGGAGCAGATAAACCTGAGATGACTCAGAAAAGAGTCTTGATTTTACAATATTGTTCAAGGAAAGGGTTACTTTACGACTTCTGTGCGGTGTGTTTATTAAACCCAAGCTATAAACGCGAACTAATAAGTAAAATGAGTTGAGTTAATGAAAAAAACCAACCTCCAGGATGGAGCCACATTACCTAATGGCAGTCCATAAACATAAACATAAAATTTTAAAATACAAGAATGAGTTGCAAGGCCCAGCCGCTCAAAGAACCTGCAGTTTCTCCGTCTGAAAAAATAAAAGCTATTGATTTTAGCTGGGCCCTCATGGCTCATGAGTGGGTCTTTGCGAAGTCATAAAGGAAAGAATTATTTCCAATTGTTAACTCACTGAGGATCATCTGAATCAAATTTAAATTGTCTCCAATTCCTAATTAGTGCAAACCAAATTAGAATCTGAAACTGGAAGGCCCTGGAGGGCTCTGAGCTCAGTGTTCCCTGTTTTAGGGACCAGGAACCAGAGAGACAGAGAAGGGGAGTGTCTTGTCCAGGATCACACAGCAAGGGTAGGAACAAGCGGCATCCAGGGCTCCTGTACCCAGGTCGGCGTCCTCTCCGGTCCCCGTTGCCTCTGGGATCTTGTCATTAAATCCAGCCCTGATGGGCAGGTGAGTTGCTGCCCGGGCCTCGGCACCAGGGGCTCTCACACTAAGAACTTTCTCCCAACTGCTAGGAAAAGCATCTACCCAGAAAAGGGCCCTCAACGCCAGGCACAGTCCAGGAGGAAGCAGAAGGGGACAGCGGCCAAGTTTGCAGCGAGTTCTAAGACACGACAGCACACTGCCATATGGGGAACACTTGTGCCAACCCCACACAGCCAGTGGGCTTGGTCAGGAGATGGGGCCTCGTGTTCTCTTCTGAAGGGTCTACAGGGGCCACCATCCCAGAGCCAGGGCAGTTCCTCCAAGTGTCCCAGGTGAGGCTGGGGACAAGGTCCTCACTGTGTGGTGGGGGACGGAGGGGTCTCTTAACTCACCCAGGCTCTGTTAAACACACACGCTCATGCACACATACAATCATGAAAGGCTGGACATGGGGGCGTGCACCTGTAATCCCAGCACTTGGGGAGGCTGACGCAAGAGGATCGCTCGAAGCCAAGAGTTTGAGACCAGCCTGGGTAACAAAGTGAGACCCCCCCCGTCGCTACAAAAAACAAAATAAAAATCAGTCAGGCGTGGTGGCACATGCCTGTAGTCTTAGCCGCTCGGGAGGCTGAGATGGGAGGACTGCTTGAGCCCAGAAGTTGAGGCTGCAGTGAGTTATGGTCATTCCGCTGCACCCCAGCCTGGACCACAGAGGAAAACCCTGTCTCTGAAAATTAAAATTAAAAACAAATGGGCATGAGACCAAGGAGCTTTGCATGCGGTGCAGGCCTGTGTGTGGGGCACGTGTGTGTGCGCGCGTGCATTTGTGTGTGCATGCGTGTTAAGCTGCGGGCATCCCATGATTACCAAGCAGATATTTAATTACTACCTGAGTGTCATGAATCAACACGATTAATACACAGCCCATACCACATAATTACTTTGCAATTACACCTGAACGAAATCCTTTGCTGCCAAGGGCTCACTAATCACCCGGCCTTGCCAGAGGACAGGAGCAATGGGCAGAAATTTCTCTTCCTGCCTCTCCTCCCTCCCTCTGCAGCGCTCACTAATCTTCTGTGTGATGTCCCGCCCCACAAGGCGGCTGCAGGTCCCCGCCCCAAGGGGCCGCTTCTGCCCTTGGGTTGGTTTCCATGTGAGCCCCAAGTCGCCCTGGCCCTCCCCTCTGGGTCCTCAGCTAGGACATGCATCCTTTTTTTTTTTGAATTGGAGTCTCACTCCGTTGCCCAGGCTGGAGGGCAGTGGCACGCTCACAGCCATCCCATCGCCAACACGCTGGGCTCTGGCGATCCTTCCGCCTCAGTCTTCCAAGTAGCCAGAACTACAGGTGCACACTACCATGCCCAGTTAATTTTTTATTTTTATTGTTTATTGTAAAGACGAGGTTTCACCAAGTTGCCCAGGCGGGTCTCGAACCCACGGGCTCAGGCAATCCACTCGCGTCGGCCTCCCAAAGTGCTGGGATGACAGGGTGAGCCACCAAGCCCGGCCAGACAAGCATCTTTTACAGAGGAAAGGCGGTCCCCTGCAGGCCTGTGGATGGGGGGTGTGGGAGGGGGCTCGCTAAACACAGAAGCTCGAGGGCAGCTGCTTAGAGTCGAGTCCTGGCTCAACCAGGAACAGGCTGGGTAATCTGTGCCTCCGTTTCCCCATGTGTGAGATGGAGCCAGGCACGGATGAGGCCTGTGTAAAGGTGACCACGCTTGTCCCAGAAACGACCTCCCAGGATCTTCCAGCCACCCCGCTCTTGGCATTCACTCTTCCCCCTGCTCCCAGCAGTTCAATGCCATCTCCCTACCGAGGCCCCTCCTGTCCACCCGCCACTTCCACCGACCCACAACCCTCACTGAAGCCTTCGTGTCTTCTTCTTCCACCCAGCCCCCAGATGCAGCCGCCACACACCTCTCCGAGGCCTCCACCAGGCTGGAAGATAGGTCCTCAGGACTCGAGCTTGGGTCATGCACTCTCCTGCTCAGCAACCTTCCATGGCTTACCATCACCTGTGCGTCAAGGTCCAGCTCCCTTGTCTATTGCTCTAGGCCCTGGAAGATCACCCACACCCAAGATGCCCCATCACTTCTTAGGGCCTTAGAACAGCATGAAAACTCTGAGCGACGGAGCCAACGAATGAATGCTGTGGTAGACTTTAGAGGCACCTGTGCCCCGAGCTGGGAAGTCAAGGAGCATTTCACCAGCCTGCAGGTCTCCAGAGATGCCTCCGGAAGTTGGGGCTTACCCAGCACAGTTCACTTCCAGAACATGGTGGCTCTTTCCTCCCTCCCCTGACAAATGCCCTCCCTACATGCAGCTGCATTTAGGACCACTGACCCTTGGCCCTCTGTCCCTTCCTCCTTTGAGCCGCAGGGTCTTGGCAAGCAGAAGCCAAATCAACAGGTAGAACTCCCGTCCTTGGCCTGTTCCCCGCCAGCTGAGCCGTAAAACCTGGTACATAGCCAGAGTTGGGAGTGGGGAGGGTCGAGGGAGGGAGCCGGCGGCCATGGGGGGGAGAGAGAGCGAACACCCCACACTTGGGGTTTGCAAGAAGCCACGGTGGCCAGTCACTGGAGCAGTCCCCATCCCCCTCTTCCTCCAGAGCTTCCTCTGTCAGTCGTGGTCCCGATGCCACGTGGCCCTCGGTGGGAGGGAGACAGCAGTGAGGTTTGCCCAAGGGGGGACTCTAACCACCCCCTAGGTGTATTCAGGTCCCTTTGCAGAGAGGCAGGTGCGGGGGCCCAGCCGTCTGGCAGAGCTGAGGTCAAGCCTTTGTAGACATCGCCATGACCTTGGGCGAATGATCTCTCTTCTTCGTGGACAAAATGGGAGAACACACCCTCCTGGCTCAGCGGACCTGAGCAGGCATGGTGGGAAGGCTCCCAGGGTGCAGGCACAGCAGGGTTGTGCTCTGACCCCTTCCTGGATGGTGCACCACCCGCAATGTCCCAGCCGAATCTCACCCAGAGATGCCTGGAGGTCACACCCCGCCCGTACCCCCAACATGGCCCGTGGATTCGGGGTGTCATAGTCCAGCCCTCCACCTCTGTCAGGGCAAAGTCCTCCAGGCATGCAGGCCCCGGAGCTCCCACGGGGCCAGGCCTTGCCTCGACCCGGCACAGCCACACTTGGCCACTCCTCTGCCTCTCTCCGCCCCTCGCGGGGTGCAGGACCTGCTGGCACACCATGCCTGCTCAGGTCCGCTGCAGGAAAGCCACCTGAGACGCAGAGCATCAAGGAGATGGACACAGCGCCGGCTGTCACCGGCCCAGAGCCCTGCCAGGGCCAAAGCTGAAATGGGGACCTTTGGACGCAATCCGCTGGAGACAGGACCCCCCCTTTATCCACAGGGGTGCATTCTAAGACCCCAGTGGACCCCGAGTCCTCGCATAGCCCCAAGCCCTCTATCTGCCATGTCCTAGCCTAAACAGACACACTTGGAATAAAGTTCTACTTATACATTAGGCATGGTGAGAGGTGAGTCTCGACAGCCAATCACAAAACAGAACAACTTTAAAATGTCACGATATTTTAAGTAAAACAAGGGTGACTTGAACACGAGCACTGAGGTGACACCACCATGGGTCTGATCACCAATATGGCCGCTGGGTGACCCACGGGTGGGCAGTGTCTATACAGCGTGAAGCCGAAGGACAGAGAGAAGATGCCCACCCTGAACAGGACCAAGCAGGCCGGCACCAGATCTCACCACGCTCCCTGGAATGGCGTGTGACTTAAAACGTGTTTACACACTGTTTCTTTATGGAATCTCCCATGTAATATTTCCGAGCTGCAGTTGACCTCACGTAATTGAAACCATGGGAAGCGAAACTGCAGAGGAGGGGACAACTGTATAACAGTGCCCCCCCAGCCTCGACCATAAGAGCTTCCGGGGGCAGGGTACGATGCACTCCCCCCACCTCAGCGAACACGACCACCTAGCCAGGAGGGTGTGTTCTCCCATTTTGTCCACGAAGAAGAGAGATCATTCGCCCAAGGTCATGGCGATGTCTACAAAGGCTTGACCTCAGCTCTGCCAGACGGCTGGGCCCCCGCACCTGCCTCTCTGCAAAGGGACCTGAATACACCTAGGGGGTGGTTAGAGTCCCCCCTTGGGCAAACCTCACTGCTGTCTCCCTCCCACCGAGGGCCACGTGGCATCGGGACCACGACTGACAGAGGAAGCTCTGGAGGAAGAGGGGGATGGGGACTGCTCCAGTGACTGGCCACCGTGGCTTCCTGCAAACCCCAAGTGTGGGGTGCTCGCTCTCTCTCCCCCCCATGGCCGCCGGCTCCCTCCCTCGACCCTCCCCACTCCCAACTCTGGCTATGTACCAGGTTTTTCGGCTCAGCTGGCGGGGAACAGGCCAAGGACGGGAGTTCTACCTGTTGATTTGGTTTCCGCTTGCCAAGCCCCTGCGGCTCAAAGGAGGCAGGGACGGAGGGCAAGCAGCAAGTAGGGGGAGGCGTGGGGGTGCTGGGGCTGGCTCCTAGCAGGGCGGCCTGGATCCCAGGGTGCCAGCCCCTTGCCCACTCTGCCCACCCTCGCTGGGGAAAGCGCTGGAAGGCTGGAAGAGCCCACGGGCTCTGAGGTGTGGACTAGCCCGGCCGGGCACAGGAGACCCCGCACCCCAGCCTCCCTTCCCACAAGCTGTCAGTCTCCTCCAGCCCAGCTTCTCCTGAGGTCCCCGAGCCCTTGCTGCCCCGGGCACTTCCCTGCATGTAATCCTCATGCTTCTCCCCACCCACCCGTCGCCTCTCCCCACCCACCCGTCACCCCTCCTGAGGCAGCTGTCGTCCTTCTCTCCAGGCCGTCGACAAAGACACCGAGGCTCAGAGTGGCGCTGTTTCCTCAAACAGCCCATTGCAACATCACCATAGGCCCCAGCCTCGCGCTCCTTGGCCTACACCCAAGAGACCCAAAGCAGGGACTCAGACTCCTGGACACGCATTTCAGAGCAGCATTTTCCACAGGATCCAAAAGGTGGGAACAGCCACCTGCCCATCAGCAGAGGCCTGAATCAGCCGGTGAATGGCACCTAGCCTGCAGTGGAACAGCGTGCAGCCTCCAAAGAGAAGGACGTTCTGACACACGCTGCCCTGTGGATGGGCCTCCCAAGACATCGTGCTGGGCAGAAGCCACCAGATACGAAAGGCCACAGCTCACGGGAGTCTACCGAAATGAAGCATTAGGACAGGTAAGTCTACAGAGGCAGGGAGCACGTTAGTGGTTGCCAGGGGCTGGGGCAAGGAAGGAGGAAGCCGGGTAGCTTACTGAGCACAGGGGTTCCTCGGCGTGATGAAGACATCCAAGAACTAGACAAAGGTGGTGAGACCACATGGCAAGTGTACGGGATGCCACTGAATCACACACTTTAAAAGCACTCGTGTTATGGAACGTTCACCTCTCTTGCTATAAAAAAGAAGTGCTGTGACTCACAGAAGTTCGGATTGCCGGCAGGCGAGGGGGCCGGGTTCCCACGTGGGTCCTTCTGGCTCTAGGGCCGGCTCTTGGCCACCATTCTCTGTTACCTGTCCTGTGGTTGTCCACCTCCTGGCCTTTCCCTCCACGGTTGCCTCTGCCAGAAAAGTTCTCTCTCCCCATTTCTGCTGTCAGAATCCTACCCACCCTTCAATGGCCTTGGTTAGAAGCCACCCCCTCCCCGAAGCCCTCCCAGATCTCCTGGAAATTCTCTCCACCTTGGGACCCACAGCCCTGGGTCTCTGCCCCTCCAAGGCAAACACCCCTTGCTTCCTGCTGGGGTTAGGACTGCATGAGGCTTCCCACCAGCCCGAGGGACTCATCACAGGTACAGGGCCCTTGGGGGGGTGGGTTATGTAATATGAACACCCATGGAATTCTCTGCCCTGTGAATGGTACACAGTAGGTGCCCACTTGATGGTGGCTATTAACGGGCTAGGCTCACAAATGACCAGGGAGTAGACAGGAGGGGGAGAAACCCCCCCTGATGATAGTAGCCTTCCTACCTGGGGAGGACCTGTCTCCCTGCAGGGCAGGGAGCCTGTCCTAGGCTCCATTTCCTTGTTGCTATTGGCCACAGTGTGCATGCACGCGTGCATGCATGAGCACACACCACACACACACAGCACAGGTGTGCAAACACACACATATGCACACACACCCGCTTTGGCCTCAGAAGATCTCAGCCCAGAGCTGGCTGTTTCTGATCAATGGACCTGCCAAGCCCATGGTGCTGTGATCCCCGAGGCCCCTCCATGACCAGGACCCCAGGGCAGGGGAAGCAGAAGCTTGGGCCTCTCGGGAGACACCCCTGCAACGTCTCCCCGTCAGATCAAGGGCTGCCCCCCGCCCCGGCTGAAGGGACAGCCACGTCCACTGAGCAGATACACCTCCAATACTCGAGCTGCATGTGGGATGGGGGCGCACAGTGCTTTGAGCAGGAAGCCCCGTTAGCTACAGGTAGGGACACCGAGTCACACAGGGCTGGACTGACTCTGATTCTGCCACACCCTGGCTCTGTGACATGCTGGACGAGTTGCTTGCCCCTCTGAGCCTCAGCTCTCATTGGTCGGACGGGGTAAGGAGACCGACGCTGCACAGGGGCACGAGTTAAGGGAGATTCTGTGTGCAAAGTGCGTGGCACAGTGCCAGGCACAAAGTAAAGACACCTCCATGTGGTGATTATTGCTGTTGTTGCTTTTATTATTCTCCCCACTTTCGGATGACAGAGGCCCAGGAAGGCAAGAAGGAGTCTGTGAGAGCCCCGGAATTCCCCAGCTGGTGCCCCAAGCAGCCACTGATGCCCTGGGAAGTGCCCCCAGCCCTGAAGTGGTGACACTCAGCCTGCCAGGTGGAAACAGCACGGGTGTGCATACACACCCACTGCTGTGTCCACCGTGTGCCCTGGGAGCAGAGGAGACAGCATGGAAGGCAAGTGAACACAGGTCTGGGGTCAGGCAAGAGGCTCACCCTTTCCCTAGCCAGGGGAGATAGGTCCTAGCTCCAGGCAATGCAGTTCTCTGGATCTGGAATGCCATTACCTCTCCCACTGGTTGAACTCCTATTCATCCCTCAAGACCCAGTTCACATGTGGCCTTGTATGTAAAGCCTGCCAACTCTCCCAGGGCAAGGTGGCCACCACTACATTTTCTTCATCTCTACCAGCTCTGGGAGGGCAGGGGCTGTGTCTGGCATGTGCTCTGCAGTGCTCTCAGCACCAAGCATGGTGCCTGGTATACACATACCATGGAGTCAAAGTTCACTGAATCATGACTGAGTCCCTAGGACGTCACCCCACGTTGGATGCTGACCTGAGGGTCTTACTCGCTAGAATGCCCAAACACAAGACCCATTCACCTGTGCCCACTGCCCTGGGTCAGTCCTCAGCAAAAATCTACGGGGACATGTCCTCTCCAAAATTATGCCTTCTTACCTCACTGGCTTGAGCTCATGAAGATGCAGTAAGATAGCCATCAGGGAAGCACTTTATAAGCTAAAAGGATTATGCACATGTAAAGTACTGGCATGAAGAGTAATCCAGACACCAGACAGTGCCAACCCTGCCAATATACCTTGGGAAGCTCTTTTGAATCTCCAGTGGGCGTGAATGAGTTGGAGATGCCAAGAAGTTCTCTTCATTCCAGAGAACAGGCTGTGGACAGTGGGACACACCCAGGGCAGGGGACACCTTCTCCCTAACCGCCACCGAAGCAGAGAGAGGGCTTTGGGAACAGAGAAACCCAGCTCAGCTGCCTGTCAGCTCCGAGATCTTGAGCGAGTGCCTTAAATCACTTCTGGCCAGGTGGTATGGGGCTGGGAAGCAGAAGGGGATGAGGCCCACTTTCCTGGGAGCAAAGGACACCAGGGAAGGTGAAGCGATGGGCCAGGCCTGGCTCAAAGGAAGCTCTCAACAAACACTCCTTCTCTTTCTTTTCAAACGATCCCCACACACCATTAAGAGAGTAAACAAGCAAGCCTTAGACGGGGAGGAGTATTTGCAATATTTCTGTACAGCAAAGGAACTGTACTCAGAATATGTAAAGAGTCTCTGCAAATCAATAAGAAAAGAAAGAAAACAACCCTGTTTAAAACTGGGCAAAAGACTTGAACAGACACTTTCTAAAAGAAGCTCTCCACGTGGCTGATGAAGACTTGGAAAGGGGTTGGGGCATCATTACTAGCAGGGAAGTGCAAAGTACACCCACCATGAGACAGCACTACAGACCCACCAGCTGGCTAAAACCAGACAGATGGAGGATGCCGAGTGTGGGTGAGGAGGTGGTACAACTAGAACTCTTACACAGCGCTTGAGAGACTGTCAAACAACAGGCCTGCTCTATGTGACAGTATCTATCTACAGCTACACCAGTGACTCAGTCTTTCTACTCCGTTACATACCCAAGAGAAATGTCTGCACAGACCCACAAAATGACGCAGACAGTTGTAACCATAAGCACCACAAAACAAGAAACAACCCAATATCCATCCAGAGGAGAATGGATGAATTGTCATATGCTCATACCATGGAATATTACACAGCAACACAAAAAAGAGCAAGCTACTGCTGAATGCAACAACGTGGTGGACCATAAAATCATTATGGCGACCTAGAGAAGCCAGAGCTGGAGGAGCACACACTGTATGAGTCCGTGTATGTGAAGTTCAAGGACAGACACAATTGCTTGATGGCGACAGAAGCCAGAACAGTAGTCGCCTGTGGGGGGAGGAAGAAGGGGAAAGGGGACAGGGCACAGGAGGCCCTTCTGGGCTGCTGGGAGGGGAACGTTCTATGGGATGTGGATGGTGGTCACTTGGTGTATAAAAATGACCACATGGAGGATGTGTGCCCCCACCTGGATATATGCCATGCCTAAAGAGAATCATAGGAGGGTGGGCTGGATCATAACATCTCTGCAGCCCACCAGCACTATCATTCTATGATTTCAGAGCCTGGAGAAGGGGTCTCAGGTCCCCTGCTGGACATCAGGGACTTTGTACCCATGTTCTTCTTTCTCTTCCTGCCCACTGTCCTCTGACTTGCTCAGAGAGGCCGTCTCCTGTTCATTCTCCCTGCCTGCCTCCGTGTGAGTCAGTCGGCCCGCTCTCAGTCTCATCCTCCCACCTGCAGAGAGGGGGAGGGGTCCATGCCGCCTGGATTCTGCTCCAAAAGAGAATGATATGAAAAATGGTCCACGCATCACACAGCAAAAGTGCTGCGGGCATTTCTGGGATTACCGGAAGGCGAGTCTTCACGGGATGAGCATGTCCAGGCAGGGCTGCACTTGTTGCTGGGAGGGTGTGGCTTAAAAACCAGACTTGGTCTGGCCTGGCACCGTGGCTCAGCCTGTAATCCCAGCACTTTGGGAGGCCAAGGCGAATGGATTGCCTGAGCCCGCAGGTTCGAGACCAGCCCGGGCACCTTGGCGAGATCTTGTCTCTATAGTAAATCAAGTGTGTGCCTGTAGTTCTGGCTACTTGGAAGGCTGAGGCGGAAGGATCACCAGAGCCCAGCAGGTCGAGGCTGCGGTAGCCATGAGCATGCCACTGCACTCCAGTCTGGGCAACAGAATGAGACTCCAACTCAACAAAAGAGATTTAAAAATTAAAATAAAAAAATAGGCCAGGCGTGGTGGCTCAGCCTGTAATCCCAGCACTCTGAAAGGCCAAGGCAACAGGATTGCCTGAGCTCACGGGCTCGAGACCAGCCCGGCAACTTTGCGAGACCTTGTCTCGATAATAAACCAAAAATTAGCTGGGCGTGGTAGCACGTGCTGGTAGTTCCAGCTACTTGGAAGGCTGAGGAAGAAGGATCGCTGGAGCCCAGCACGTCGATGGGGTGACCATAAGTATGCCACTACACTCCAGCCTGGGCGACAAGAGTGAGTCTCTGATTCAAAAAAAAAGACAAACAAACAAACCAAACTTGGTCCATATATGTTTCTTTGCCGTGAAGAGACGTAATGGTGGCTTTGCAGCAGAAGTCACCCTGGGAAAGGGACAGCCACGGGCCTAACCTGGGAAGGCCCGGTGGCGGGCATAGTCCCTCATCCTTGAAGGAGAGCGAGGCAGTGCCCAACCTGGGCTTCTGCCAACCTCTCGAAGGAAAGAGCACTGGAGCTGGAGTCAAAGGATGTGGGTTCAAGGACTGCTTTGGCGGAGGTGCTGTGTGACACTGGTACCCGTGTCCATCTCTGAGGCTCTGTTTCCTCCCTGTACAACAAAAAGATGGGCTAGGACATATTTAGGGATCCTTCCGACGCTACTCATTTAAGAGTTTATAGACTTCTTCCTTCTTATCCTTTAAATCACATTCTGGCCCTTCCTGTTTAAAGCCTCATCTATGACTTCATATCAGGCTTGGCTAGAATAAAGTCCAATCCTGTTACCAGGTCCTGAGGTCAGGTCCCTGATGACATCTGCAGAAACCACCACTTCTCTCTCCCATCTCTCACCCGTCACTCACCGGGCCCAGCCATAGTTCTCTTCTCTCCACTGTGCACAGCCCCGAGTCATTCCTGACCCAGGGCCTTTGCACATTCTGCCCTCTCTGCAGAGCCCTCTGCTGATCCCTCTAGATAAAGCAGCCCCTCCCTATGTTTTTTTTTTAACTTTTCCCCATCTTTATACCACTTATGACAACACACAGCCCTTTAGTGAGTTCATGGCTCCCTTGTGTTGGTTCGTCTCCTACACCAGGGTGAACATTACATGAGGCAGCCCTTGTGACAGTCACCAGGAAACTCTCTGGCACATACACAGCAGACGCTCAGTGAACGTCCGCACATGCTCCAGCCCTCCCCGGCAGCCTTCCTGAGCTGCTGCCCTTGGGGGCTCACATGAGAGCCTCTCCAATGGAGGTACTGAGGTCCCACCAGGCACTGCAACGATGCTGGGCTCCCTGAACCCTTCTGTCCCTCACTTCCCACAACAGCCCTTGGAGATGGGACTAGTGGGGGAAACTGAGGCCTGGAGTAGTGAAGGGCTGTGCTCAGGATGGTAGCCCGTAGCTTGGAGCCGCTGGCCTCATGCCACCTGCTGGCTGAGGAACACGGCCATAGGGTCCAGGCACTCTGGGTTGTGCTTTCAGACTAGAGAGTGTGGCTAAGAGCCCCGGCCCAGCTGCAAGCCTAGCCATGCAGGATCACCTCCATGGGGAGCTCTGTCCCCCGTAGCCAGCAGCACTGGCCAGAACCAAGCTGGGGTGTGCGGCTCCCGTCGGGGTCTGCACCCGCCTCCAGAGAGACAGCAAAGAGCGGCAGGAGCGGCCAGCCCTGGACTGGAACCCGTCTAGCCTGGCTCTCGTGCCTCTGGCCCGCCTACCCCACCTCTTTGAACTTGGATTTTCTCCTTTGCAAGACGACAAGAAGACTCCCCACCCCAGGGCTGTTAGGAGTAGCAAGCGAGATAGACTGCCAAGCACTTTATTCTCTACAAAGTATCACGCAAGCCGCTTTCTCCTTTGATGTCTTGCAACATCCAGTTACTACTACACCAACTTTCCCTGAGGGGGAGGGACCAGGTGAGGGGCAAGGACACTCCTAGCCGTGATCTTTATGGCGCACTCACTGTCCAGGCACTGGGACGTCCCCAAGGGGTCTCCTCATGTGCTCAGCCAGTCCTGCACCATCACTGCCATTTTACAGGTGGACAAACTGAGCCTCACAAACTGAGCCTTGCTTGAGGTTCCCTGGCCTTGGGAGCTTTCTTCCCACGGGGGACTCGGTTCCGTGTAGAGCGAAGTCCAGGTTGATCCAGGATGATGCTCTCTCCCGGGGTAGCCAGGACCCCTGGGGAGACCCGTGACCCTTGAGCTGGGGCTGCGGCATCAAGCGGTCAACTTGGGAGGACAAGGCCCAGCCCTGGCTGCAGGACAGCCGTGCTGGGGAGCACCGGGGAACCAGCAAACCATCCGCACCTGGCCTCTCTGGGCTCACAGCCCCTGGCCCGCCCTGCCTGCTGGCCGCCCCCTTCACTAAATGGCCTCTCAGGTCTTTTCCTCCCACTTTCCCTCCCTCCCCACTGCAGGCTCCGCTCAGCGATGGTGCCCATGTTGGCTCCAGGAAGCAATCAGACAAGATTAGTGGGGCAGGGAGAAGGTAGGACATGGAAGGGGTGGAATTGGCAGAGACCCCCTGGGACAGAAAGACATCAGGGGGTGGAGAGGGGAGGGCAGGGGAGAGAGGGAGCATCGTGGGGGGGGGCAGGAGAGGTGGAGGAAGCCGGGTAAGAAGCTCAGAGGGAGACAGAAAGACCCAGGGGTGTCTCCTGGCTGCTGTCATGCATGGCCACGAAGCCAGGGCTTAAAGTAACACACATAGTATCTTAGCAATTACTCTGGGAGTCAGACATACTTTTTTTTTTTTTTTTT
>NW_007249305.1:244319-248769 GCF_000164805.1 Carlito syrichta | reverse complement strand
TGGTCGAGGCTGCGGTGGCCGGGAGCGGCCACTGCACTCCAGTCTGGGCGACAGAGTGAGACTCCGACTAAAAAAAAAGAAAAAAAAGAAGACAACAACGAAGTCTGCCACATCACTGGACTCTCTGTCTCCAGAAAGATCTCTCTGTAGCATGCGGTACTGCTCGATATGTTCAAAACGTTCACGGCATCTTCCCCAGGAGTGGAGTCCACCTCGAGACCACCCCCTTCGCTCACCCATAGCAGGCAACTCCTTGCCCAGTCGAGTTTGCCCGTGAGATGGCAACGATCCAGGCTCCACTTCCAATTCTAGTTCTCTCGCTGTTTCCGCCACACCTGAGGCTACGTCTTGAACCTCTCAAAGCCGTCCGTGAGGGCTGGAGCCAGCTTCTTCCAACTCCTGACCGTGTTGCTATGTGCACCTTTTCCTCCGGATCACAGAGGTTGCTAAGGGTGTTTAGAATGGTGAATCCTTTCCAGAAGGTTTCCAATGTACTCTGGCCAGATCCACCCAAGCAATCACATTCCAAAATGAATGAGGAACGTGTTACAAAATGTATTTCTTCAACACAGGACTTGAAAATAGCATTCCTCCTTGATCTACGGGCTGCAGAATGGATGCTGTGTTAGCAGGCATGAGGACAACATTCATCTCCTTGTATGCCTCTGTCAGAGCTCGTGGGTGACCAGATGCAGTGTCAGTGAGCAGGCCTATTTTGGAAGGAATCTTTTTTCCCTGAGCTGTAGGTCTCAACAGAGGGCTTAAAATATTCAGTGGAACATGCTGTAAACAGATGCACTGTCACCCAAGCTTTGTTGTTTCAGTTATAAAGCACCGGTAGAACAGATTTAGCATAGTTCTTAAGGACGCTAAGATTTTTGGAATCGTAAATAAGCATTGATGCTGGGTGTGGTGGCTCATGCCTGTAATCCCAGCACTTTGGGAGGCCGAGATGGGAGGATCACTTGAGTCCAGAAGTTCGAGAGCAGCCTGTGTATCATAGTGAGACCTCACCTATACCAAAAAAAAAAATTATCTGGTCGTGGTGGCATGTGCCTATAGTCCAGTTACTCGAGAGGCTGAGGTGGAAGGATTGCCTGAGCCTAGAAGGTCGAGGCATGGTGAGCCATGATCATGCCACCGCACTCCAGCCTGGGCAACAGAGTGAGACTCTTGACTCAAAAAATAAATAAATAAATAAATAAGCATTGGCTTCCCCTGAAAGTCACCAGCTACATTAACCCCTCACAAGAGTCACCTGTCCTTTGAAACTCTGACCAGGCACTGACTTCTCCTCTTTAGCTATGAAAGTCCTAAATGGTGTCTTCTTCCAACAGAAGGCTGTTCTGTCTACATTGACATTCTGCTGGGCGGTATAGCCACCTTCCTTGGTTCTGTACAGAGGGCTTGAGTTTTCCCAGCATCCGCAATCGGGCCGCTTCACTTTCTCATCATCCGACGAGCCACCCTTCTGGTTTGCTCTAGAGCATTCCTTCTGCACTCACAACTTGGCTCAAGGGGCCACGCTTTCGGCCTGTCTCCATGTCCAGCCAACCTTCCCTTGTGAAGCTTAATTATCCCTGGCTTTTGATTTAAAGTAAGACATAGGTGATACTTTCTGTTAATTACACACCGAGATGCCACCCAGTGTTACAAACCAGCCTGATTTCAGTGCTGCTGTGTCTCAGGGATGAGGGAGGCGGAGGAGAGGGAGAGGGAGAGACAGGGACCCGTCAGAACATCCAGGGGCGCCTTTGTGGGGATGCCCCCGGACTATTGCAAGGGGAAGGTCAAGGTCAGCAGTCACAGGCCGCCCTCACAGAAGGTTCAAGAGGAAGTCCAAAGCACTGTGAGCCTGACCAGGGTGTGGCACAGAAGGGACGTGAGCTCGTGCGGCTGGGAAGGGACGGACCGCTCCACACACAGCCTCCACAGACTGGTCAGTAGAACTTGAAGCATCTGTAGAGTGCCACGAAGCCCAGTGCAAAAGCGCCAACCATGCCTGACCACGTGGCCTTGAGCAGAGAGGCGCGGGCTGGGGCATCTTCCAAGCCGGCCCGCCATCACTCTCCCAGCAGAAGCAGGTCTGGGCCGGCAAGGCCTCCGCAGGGCAGTCTGGACCCCCGGGGAGGGCACGAGAAGGACTCTCAGGAGACAAGAACCGGATCCCAGCCCCTGCCTGCAAGGACCACGAGCTTCTCAGAAACGACTCCCCAACTCCAGGCCCTATGTGAACACGCTGCGCAGCTGCAGGCCAGCGTCCCAGACTCTCTCGGACCTTCACAAGCTGTCCAGTGACCCCAGGAAGGGATGCACACTGCACACGCCCTCCCTTTATGCAGGCTCAGTGCCTCACATGGTGCAGTCACTAAGCTCTGCCCCCCTCTCCACACCTCTTCCTGGAAGGCCTGCCCCGGTCCCCCTGTGGGGGGATGATCTTTGGGCTGCTGGAGCCCCCTCCCCACCCCCCGCTGCCACATGCAGGCAATCAGAAGTGCCTTGTAGCTTCCACCCCTTTCCCAGTCTCGAGTGATCCTTCGCCAGCATCTCAGGCGTGGGGGGATGAAAGCTCTCTCTTCTCAAGTCCAGACAAACTTGGGGGTTTCCCCGCAGGATCTGTGCTCCACCTCGCCCCTTGCTGGGCTTCTTCCCCTATCCCCTCCTGTCCCCCAGCCCCAGTGCTGGTTTCTTCTGGGAAACCATCTTCCATCAATCCTTTGCCCACAAATGCTGCCTCAGGCCTGCTTCCAGGGCATCCAGATGGCCACATACATATGATCCCGAGGAGGAAACAGGTCAGAGAGGCTTCGCGTCCTGCCCAAGTTACAGGGCGAGTCGGGGGCCGGATGGGGTTTGAACCGCGGCAGCCCAGCCCAACACCCCACCCGCCTCGCCGTCTCTCTCCCTGATTCCCCCCAGCCCTGGAGACGGAGGACACGGACTGGGGTGCCGGGGAGAGGCATTCAGGAAAGCCCAGTGGCAAAAACCCCGTGGGGGCCTTGGGTTCATCAAAGCGGAAGAAAAGCAGACTCATCAATGACCAGCTCCCAGGCCACGCACACGCGGCTCTGAAACCAGCCCACGGGTCCCTCCCTGGGCTGCTCCCCCGTCCCCAGGAGTAATCTGCATGGTCCCCACTCCTGGAGCCACCCGGAGCCCAGCCCAGGCGGGATGTGTTTCTCAGCCTAAGACAAAGGCCCCGGCGGCCGAAGGAGCTGGCAGGCCCTTCTGCCAGGGCAGCCCTGGCGCGGGCTGGAGAGAAGCTGATAGCCTGGTTAAGCCCCGAGCCCCACTCGGCTCCCTGTGGGCCCTTTGGGAAGAGAGAAAGAAGAATCAAAAAAACCCCTCTTTGCTCTTGGCCTGGGCTTAAGCCTTGGAAACAAAAGCTGATCCAGGGACCTGCTCTTAGCGGGGAGGGGCCCAGCAGAAATTAATTATCCAGGAATCCCCACCACACAGGCCGTGGACCAGCAGCCTCCTACCTGGGTGGGAGTGAGCACCTAAGCTCCCAGGGACGGTGTGTCTCTACCTGCCTGCGTGTCCCAGATCCCGAGGGAGGGGTGCCTTTTAAGAGGGAGAAATAGCGACCCAGGTGAGGTGTGTGTCAGCCCCGGGGTCTGCACGCAGGCTGGAGGGGCCGGCACCTTCTGTTCTGCAGGGTGGCCTGCCTGCTCCTGGGCCCCACTACCCTGCCTGGCCACCTGTCTGGGCTTACCTTATTCACCCCCGGAGCCACCGCGGGCAAGCCCTGTATGATGACACCACCCATCCTCATAACCCTCATCTAGCCTGGAAGGTAAGTCAAAAGTGATTATTAGTTCAGTGCTGTTGGCAAAAACAGGAAGGGGAGACTAAAGCTGTGGCATCTGGGAGGGCTTCCTGGAGGAAGCAGAGAGTGAAGCCTGTGGCCCCAAGGCAGCTAGAATCAAATGAGAAATAATTACCTGAGAGTTGCTACTTGCTGCATGTCAGCTCATAGCTAGGGCTTCTTTTGAATCACCAAACCAGCCCAGGACGTGGTCTTACTATTCCATGTCACAGAGGAAGGAATGGGCCCAAGAGAGGTTGAGCTACTTGCCTAAAGTCACTAAGCCAACAGGAAGGAAAGCCAGCATTTGAACCCAGGTTTGTGTGTCCCCAGGACCCGCTCCATCCTGAGTCATAGAAAGCCAGACCCCGGGCTCTAGAGCGCAGGGTACAGAGACAGTGTCTCTGCTGGAGCGTGGAGGCAGGCCTCCCGGAGGAGGTGTCTTCAACTGTAGAAGCTTTAGGCAGGCAGAGCAGGGAGGAAGGGCATTTCTGGCAGAGGGGAGCGTGCTGGCCAAGACACAGGAGGGCGTGAAGGTAGTGTCAGCAAACAACCTGATTGGGTGGACATCCCAGGGCACTACTGGAAAATAAGTCCTGATGCCAGGATGTTCCGGCCAGTCCTCCCAAGAGGTCCCTGAAG
>NW_007249305.1:231268-244246 GCF_000164805.1 Carlito syrichta | reverse complement strand
CCACCACAACTGCCCCTCCTTGGGTCCCTGGGACGGCGAGGGTGCCGCAGAGAGAGGCAGACCCTCAGGGCCACGGCACTTGGGGGAAAGTGAGGAGCTTGTTCCTGGCCTGTGACCCAGCTGTCACCACAGGGAGAGGCGGCATCCGGCAAAGAAGACCCTTTGGGGGCTGGGAGGGTGGAATTAGGGGGTCTTGGTGGAGAACTGGACACAGGGGTTGGGCTGGGAGGGATGGAGGAGCCAGGGAGGAAGGGGAAGGAGGGGGTGCCAGGGATGAAATGAAGTTTCTCTCCACAGAGGGCGCTGGGGAGGGTTATTCATTCATTCACAGCATGCACGGTGCAAAGTGTCCTGCGGGTGTCAGATACACAGACACTGGCCTGCGGGCTGAGGGTGGGGCCCTCCGAAGGGGGTGGCCCAGGTCTCCACCCCACACACGGCCCCCCTGGGACCGGGGCCCCCAGGGGTCGGGCTGCTTGGCCTCTCGGTAGGCACCCACTTCTCCTCGGATGACATCAGGGAAGGAGTCGACTGTGACAGGGGCCGAGTATGTGGCCGGGTGGCCGGTACCTGCCAGATGCTCGGGGGAGCAAGGGTTTCCGTCACGCTCTCCTCTCTCAGCCTCTCTGATCAGTGGCCTCTCAACGGGTCCTGGAACCCTGGCCACTGCATGTCAGGGGCTGTGGCGCTGGCTCTCCCTCTGCTTAGACCCCCACCCCATCCCAGCTCCTAGCTCATTCAGGTCTCTGCTCAAATGTCACCTCCTCTGGGAAGCTTTCCCAGATCAGCTCCTCCCCACCAGCCACTCCCTGCCACCAGCAGGGCAAACTGCTACATGAAGTTATATAACGTGCTCATCTGTTAACTCCACGTCCTCAAGAAGGCAAGCCCCACGGGGGCAGGCAGAGATCGTGCCCTGTGTCCCAGCACAGGGACTGCCCTGTGCATAGTGGACAATCAGCCCACATTTGTGAATAATGAATGAATGGGTAAAAGAATGACCCACTCTGACGACCCAGCTTCTGCAGCAGGCCCTGGGACCCGTTAACAGACCGTGTGGACAAGCACAAAGAAGTCCTGGTTTGGATGATTGGACATGCTTGCTCCCATGTCACAGCTGGGCTCCCCAGGGCTTGTGTAAGCCTGGGCAAGGGGCAAAGACACATGGCAACACGCACCAGCTCAGTGTGCCAGAGCACCCTGACATCTTTTGGTGGAGGGGCACACCTCTCACCTGGGCTCCGAGCTCTGAGTGCATGTGATCCCTTCAGGGTTCCCGAGGCAGAGACAGCCCTTCAGCAGGTCTGATAGGGCACAGACAGGGTTCCCAGAGAACCTCTCCTGCTTGTTTCTCCCTCTGCTCCAAGCCAGAGTCGCAAGCCAGCGCTCCGTGGGCCAAACCTCCTTTGGCCTACCACAGCAACGGCAGAGTGGCTTTTTAAAAAAAGATAGTGAATGGCCGTAGTGAATGGCCGGCGCAGTGGCTCAGCCTGTCATCCCAGCACTTTGGGAGGCCGAGGCGAGAGGATTGCCTGAGCCCAGGGGTTTGAGACCAGCCCGGGCAACTTGATGAGACCCCATCTCTACAGTAAATCACAAAAATTGTCAGGTGTGGTGGCATGTGCCTGTAGTTCCAGGTACTTGGAAGGCTGAGGAGGAAGGAGCACCTGAGCCCTGCAGGTTGAGACTGCGGTGGCCATGAGTGTGCCACTGCACTCCAGCCTGGGTGACAGAGTGAGACTCCAATTAAAAAAAAAAAAAATAGTGGATAAGCTTGGCAATAATTAACAGCGGGAAAACACTTATTTTTCAAAATGTCAGAGGATCCTATGCTCCTGGAGCTGAAAGGTGGCTTTTCCCTCCAGGTGGGGCGTGTATTGATGTTCACTGCAGTCCCCACCTCTCCCTGGTGTCTTCCAGACAAAAGGGCCATAGTGGAAATGCCCTTTGTCAGTGGACCTGGGCTGCTGGCACGTTCGTGAATTTGTTTTTGCGCTCCCTGCTCTCTTGTCTGTGGTGGGTGCCTGAACCCTGTGGGGACCTGGATAAGCCCTGGGTAGGGGGCCCCTTCTGCTGCAGTCTCCTCGCCTGTGAAGTACAGGTGACCTTCCCTCCCAAGAGCAAAGTTGATAACGAACATGTGTGTGGCTGGACTGGGGCTGGCGCCTAATTGCTGCTCTATGAATACCCCCTTCCCCTTCCTGCCCGGCCAGGCTGGCCCAGCCACTCCTCCTCCTCCCTCCAGCAGACACATACTGAATACCACCTGTATGCCAAGTCCATGTGAGACCCTGGGAGGCAATGGCATGGAAATGGACACAGCCCTCCCCACGTGCTTGCAAATGGTAATCCAGAAGCAAAAGCTGCCACTCCAGTCCGAAACACACGCTGTGCAGGCCATAAGGAGACAGAACAAAGATGAGAGGACGGTCCCTGTGGAGGGGCAGCTCCTGTGAGCACTAAGGAATGAGAGGCCTGTTGGGGGAGCGGGCTGGACAAACGCCACAGGCAGAGGGAACAGCCTGTGCATGGCCCTGAGTCAGGAAAGGATGTGCGCTGATCTAGGAAATGAGACGAGGCTGGTGTGGGTGGCATGGGCTGGGGTAGGGAAAAGGTCATGTGGCCTGTGGGGCTGGATCGTGCCGTGCTGTCCCGACCGCTGGAGGAGTGGGGGTTTGATTCTCAGCACGGCGGGAGCCACAGCATGCTGGGAGAGACACAGTTGATGGAAATCACGTTTCAGAACGCCTGGGCTGTGAAGCAACAGGATAACCCCATACACCTATTAAAATAGCAAAAATCCAAAAAAACTGATAATGCCAAGTGCTGACAAGCATGTGGAGCAACAGGTACTCTTGCTGGGGGGGACACAATGGTATGGCCATCTTGGCAGACACTTGGGCAGCTTCTTACAAAGCGAAACACGCTCTTACATGCACTCCAACAATCGTGCTCTTTGGTCTTTACCCAAATGAGCTGAAAACTTGTGACGGCCAGGCGCGGTGGCTCAAGCCTGTCATCCCAGCACTTTGGGAGGCCAAGGCGAGAGGATTGCCTGAGCTCAGGGGTTCAAGACCAGCCTGGATAACTTTGTGAGACCTCGTGTCTACAATCAATCAAAAAATCAGCCAGGCATAGTGGCACATACCTGTGGTTCCAGCTACTCGGAAGGCTGAGGCGGAAGGATCGCCAGAGCCCAGCAGGTCGAGGCTGCGGTGGCCGTGATATGGCACCGCACTCCAGCCTGGGTGACGGAGTGAGACTACGACTCCAAAAAAAAAAAAGAAAAAAGAAAAAGAAAATTTGTGTCCACACAAAAACTTGCACACGTATGTTTATAGCCGCTTTATTCACGATTGACCAAAAACTGGAAGCAGCTAAGCTGTCCTTCAGCAGGTGAATGGATGAGCAACTGATGCGTTCATCCAACAGAATATCATTCTGCAATAAATAGAAATTAACTGCCATGCATGGAAAGACGTGAGGACTGTACCTGTGTGCTACTCAGGGAGAAAGGCTTGTCTGGAAGGGCTCCAGGCAGTATGCTTCCAATTCTAGAACATTCTTGCAGAGGCACAGCTATGAGGACTGGGAAGACCAGCAGTCATGGGGCTCCAGGGGCAACAGCGGGGTGACTCGATGCAGCTCAGAGGATTGTAGGGCATGGACTCTATTCTGTAAGACTCAGGGATGGCAGTCACAGGTGTCAGGCAGTTGTCACGACCCGAGGAACGTACAGCGCAAAGGCAGCCTTGAAGAAGTCAGGGCTTTAGTTAGCAATAATGGTTCCATTGTAACAAATGTGTCACATGAACACAAGATGTCAATAACAGGGGAAACCATGGGAGCGGTATTTGGAACCTAAAATGGCTCTGAAAATCAAGTTGATGAGTTAAAAAATCATACTGTTACGCACTTCAAAGACTGTCTGGGTTACAGTGGTGAGACAGGGTTGGTGGGAGGGGCTGGAGGAGGGTGGGGAGACTGGGTGTCCTGGAAGGAGACTGCAGTGGCTTCCATGGCAGGGAAGCCATGACAGAGAGAAGATTCACAAGCCACGTGGGGTGGAAGGGGCAGGCTCCAGGGATGGCCTGAATACAGGGGAGCAGGAGAGTCAGGGGGCCTCCCTGGTAGTGGCCTTGGGCGGGCTGGGGGCGCTAAGGCTCCGTTCACAGCAGCTGGGCTGCAGGAGAGGTGGAACCAAGGGCGGGGAGCTGCTGGCCAGCAGGGTGCCTGTGGGACATGCAGATGCCGGGGGTCATGAGTACAGGACAGAGGTCCAGCTAGACTCTCAGGTTCTTCCTCACACAACATGAGCTCACACTCAGGAGTCCAGCACAGCCTGCTTTCCTGGGACCCCGCCTTGGAGCTGATTTCATCGTGGATTCACCCACGGCCACATCGGCCCTGAAGAGGCCCTGAGGACCCCTCACCCCTCTACAGATGAGGAAACTGAGTCTCCGAGGAATCAGGAGAATGGCTAAGATACTCAGTCCACAGCACGGGGGCTTACACCACCCCTCCCCAAGCCCTTGTCCCCCAGCCCTCGGGCACACCTTTTCTCCAGCTCAGTGTACTTCCAAGGGAAAGGCATCTTCCTCGGGGCCGAGATGTGGACGAGCGTCTTGAGAGGTCTCAGAATCACGAGTGTTTTGGGCACACTGTGCCTTGAGAGGTGGATCATTTGGCCTGAGTTCAGGCCAAGGCTGTGACCAGAACATCTTCCTCCATGCTGGGTGGGACATCCCACCCTCACCCAGGAGAGCCCTGCCTGGAGACCATCCCACTGTCCCTGCCCGGTTGTGCGTCCTCCTGCATCTGGGACACTGGCCCAGGAACCTCCTGGGGCCCAGGACACAGGAGGGACCGCCGTGGGAGGGGATGGACGCCGTGCCTCCAGGGGGACACGGACAGGCTGCCCTGGCTCTAGGTTCACAGTGGGGGTGTGAACGTAGCCGTAGGTTTGGGGTGAAGAGGCGGGCTGGACAGACAGCAGGGTGGACTCACAAGCCACAGACACTCCGTCCTCCCCTGTCTCCCGGGCACAGTTTTATCCACGCTCCTGAGCTCAAGGCTGGGGCTGCCTCAGCCCCTCCCTGTCACCACTCCCCAGAAGCCCCATCGCCCAACTTGCAGGGAGAAGGCGAGAGACACCGGACATCCGCCAGCCACTTCCACGCCACTACGCAGCTCCCCATTTCACAGACAAGGAGACGGAGGCTCAGGGCAGGGAGTGACTTCCAGGGCCACACAGCCTCCGTCTCAGGGCATCTTGACCCCAGCCCCACTCCCTCCTCTCTGCACCGCCGCCATCCCCAGAAGCCCTCAGGACACAACCCCCAGGGCGGGGCCCTGTCTCGCCTCTCAGGCCACTTGGCACCGGCCTGAAGCTTGTGGGTGCTTGTGGGTCTCGGTGTGTCTATGGCAGCCACACTCAGGATCCAGAAGAGCGGCCCAGCTAGGGTCCCAGGATGGCGTGGAAGGGCTGTGGGGGGCAGGGACCTCGTGGGCTGTGGACGTGGCAGGGACTGCTGGCTCCACCCCTCCCAGGGCCCCTGTGAACCAAAGACTCCTGGGCTGGCCACAGTGGGAGCACCTGAAAGGCCACATGCCTTCCACCGTGAGAAAGTCCCCACACCAAATGCCCTTGCCCGTGGAAGGGAGTCCCCGGGCCCACCAAGTGAGGTTCTGGAAGCTGGCACACACTGCTCTGGGCACGGAGGGCAAAGCAGCCCCAAAGGAGGAATGGTGTTGTACAGAAAGACTCCATCAAGCCCCTCTGCCGACAGCCCAGCCACTGCCCAACTGTGGCCGACTCACACTCCGCACAGAATCCGAACACCATGAGCATCTATCCACAGGACGCATGGACAGTCAGGGCGTGGCCTGCGGCATGAAGGGCCCTGGCTTTAGGACCTGATGTCTCTGGTTTCAAATCCTGACTCTATTACCCGCTAGCTGTGTGACAACGGGCAAGTTGCTTAACCACTCTGTACTGCAGCACCCTACTGTCTAATCCGGTGAGAGGAGATGAGGCCCGTGAAGCCCTGGAGTAGCACCTGGCACACAGCAGGCGTGGGTGCTAATCTTGGTGACACTCGCAGGCAGCTAACACGATGGTCCCCAAAAGCCCACAGCTGGCGACAAGGTGGCACAAACTTTCCCATAGCAGTCCTTGCTCCAGGAAGGCCCTTCTTTCTACCGCGACCCCCAGACTCTGCAGCGTGAGGGTGTTCACAGCCCCGCCCCCCCACACCTGTCCTCCAGTCTTGGATGGCAGATATTACCGTCATTCCACTGAATGATGGGAAAGGGAGGCTGAGAGGAGAGGACATCCTAGCCAAGGCCCACAGCCAGGAAAGGAGGCGCACCCTGCCTCGGGTGACATGTAGCCCCGTCTACCGGGGTCCTTGCTGGGTCCATTACAGAGGCCTGAGAGCCCTGCAAGGGCTGGGTCTGAAGACACGGCCCAGGCGACCTGGGGCCCAGACAGCCCACCCTGATGCACTCCTCTTCCATCAGGGCCAGGTACGCGGGCGGCGGCACCCCCCCCCAAGCCTGGAAGGAGACTCTGGATAGCCCCGACACCTGTGTCCAGCTCAAGCCTGCCAGGAGGCCTCACGCAGGAGGAGTCCCACCTGGACGCATCACGTCAGCAAGACCCACCCCACCCTAGGAGGTCCGCCCATGCTGGGGCCTCAGAGCCCAGCCGTGGAGTAGGGTACACATTACAGGAGGCCCAGCCAGAAGCTCTAGGACGCTGGAGTGGCGCCCACTTCCTGGTGGCATGAACAGGCCACTTACTCAACTGGGCCGGGCCTCATCCCCCTCATCTGTACAATGGGGAGAAAGTCAGCCCGCCTTGCAGTCCATCCTGGGTGGATCTGCAAAGGCTTCCTTCCAAGCAGTCTCTGGAGAGAAAGGAGCTGGCTGGTCTCAGGCCCTCCCAGGCTGCTTCCAAGATGCCGCCGGTTTGCAGGCAGGGTCGAGATCAAAAGCGATCCCGCCCACCTGCGATATTCACAAGTCAAGAGCACTGGGGTCAGAACCCTTCCCCAACACCACCCCCTGACCCACGCCTGCTCCCCAGAACGAAGTCGATCACCCTGTCCTCAGCACAGCTCCTGAGCCATGGGCATGTCTGACCACACTGAACCTGGAAGGACGGGCTTGGTGTCCATCTCTAGGACAGAGAAAAGCGTATGGAGGACATGGGTGGGCAGATGTTAATCTGTATATTTCCAGCACAAAGCAAAGCCCTCGGCACCCGCTGGTGCCAATAAGCCCGTGTGGTATCAGTGAATGAATGAATGAATGAATGAATGGACAGCAGAATCGCCGTGGAAGCATCAGACACACAGTCTGTCCTCGCTCAGGCTTCTCCCGAAATGGAATAATTCAGGAACAGCCACTGGCCTGCAAGGCAGGAAGCGCGTGTTTACGCTGAAGGCCTCCTTGGCTGGGCTTGAGGAGCGGCCTGGAATCCCAGGCACCGTCCATGGGCCCTGGGCTTTATCTTCCGCTTTCCCCTTCCTCCCATTGTCCCGTCTGGCTTCCCACAGCCCCAGGCCAAGGCCCCAGCTTTGTTTGAAGGTCACCGGGTCCCTGATCGCAACCCACTCCCCCTAGTGCCCCTCCTAGGGAGGCATTCCTAGCGACCCTCCCCCACACAGCTTGGTTTCCTCAAAGACACAGAGGCCTCCACATTCCCTATCCTGGGGCACAGCAGGGCAGGTGAAGCCCCCAAAGAGGTCAACTGATAAGCTGAGGTGGGGGGAGGTGGGTGACAAATTACCATGGCAAAAAAATAAGCAGGGTGTGTCAAGCATGGTGGCTCACGCCTGTAATCCCAGCACTTTGGGAGGCTGGGGTGGGAGGATCGCTTGAGCCCAGGAATTAGAGACCAGCCTGGGCAACACTGTGAGACCTTGTCTCTACAAAGAAGAGAAAAGATATAAATCAGCTGGCCCATAATCCCAAACACTCAGGAGGCTGAGGCGGAAGTATTGCCTGAGCCCAGGAGGTTGAGGTTGCTGTGAGCTGCAATCGTGCCACGCCACTCTGGCCTGGGCAGCAGAGTGAGACCCCGACGCAATGAACGAATGAGTGACTGAATGAAAGAATGGATAAATAAATAAAGAACCAGGGCCACTAAATTAGAATGTGAATAGCGAGAGCTAGGGGTGGGGGGTGAGGGCAGGGTGAGGGCAGGGTGCCCACCCAGGATGGGTGCCCCCCATCCTTCCTTAGCGGCAGGGACGCCATGGAGGGCACATCTCCAAAGCATGAGAAACCCAGAGGGGTCTGAGGACACGGCTGAAGAAACAGATGACCCCCAGTGGCCTTCACTGCAAACCCTTGGCTGTGATGGTCAGGCGGCTTACACGGGGAAGGAGAGTTTGGGAGGCGGGAGGTAGCGGTGGGGACGGGCAGGACCGGGCCTTGCTTTCCGTGGCTTCACGCACAGAGTCTAGCACGTGACGAGACACACGTCCCCCAGGGCCTGGTCTTCAGGCTGCATTGTCGATGGCCTCAGTGCTGGCCTCTTTCTACTCCTCCCCCTCCCTCCTCCAGCTACTCCTCACAGGAGCTTCTCTAATGGTCTTGGAGAGGTGAGAGGTGATGCTGATGACAACACAAACATCTCATGATGTGTCACTTGTGTTCCTAAGAACACAAACGAACAGAGAGACGACACGGATGCCCATTGTGGCCCTCACGTCTACTGAGAGCTGACTCTGTGTCAAGAGTATCAGTGCAGTTCAGAGCGGATTTTGCAAAGATTCAGAAAGCATCCTCAACCGGCCTGGGGTCACACAGCCTGTGGGTAAAGAACTCAGCTCTCCCTGATGTAACTCCCTTTCATTCCCTTAACGGGGTTCAGTGGGGCTTTGATGATGCAACCGGGGAAACTGAGGCCCGGGTCCATGGCTTCTCCCTTTTGTCCCAGGGAGTGGAGGCCTTGTCTTCATTTTCAGTCTGGCGTCTTCCTGGAATTAGACCGCGTCTCCTCAGGCTGCTGGGAAGTGCGGCTGAGAGAGGCTATGGCTCCAGACGGCTGGCTGTCCCCCAGACACTGGGGTAGTCCTTCCGGCGTGGACGCTGTGGTCGGGAAGGGCTGCCCGGCCAGGAACTACATTTCCCAGCTTCCTCTGCGCCTGTGCAGTCGCGTGACCCATCCCCACGAATGGGCGTGGAAATGGCTTGTGCGGCTCTACCAATGTGACCAGGAAACAGAGTCACCTTCTACACCCTTCCTCCCTCCCTCCATGGTGACGTTGGAAGACGGAAGGACCTTGGGCCCCAAATGCGGTGCGGAAAGCCGCCCACCAAACTCCTCACTGAACTGCTGCCGAGTGCGAGAGAAGTGTGTGCCGTACTCAGCCACTAAGATCCTGGGTTTGCCTCATGCTGCCTTCCCTGCTGGCGCATCGTCTTGGGTTCCCAATTATTCCAATCACCTCATCCACAGCATCCTTGGCAGCCAATCCCAAGAGAGACCTGGCAACCTCGAGCGCACACAGAAGCTCGCTTAAAACAGGAATGACTCCCGAGAGCCTCCTGTCCCGGCCCTGTCCCAACCTGTGGAAGTTCTCTGGGAATCTCTAGCCCGTCAACCCCACCCCAAGCCCGGCGGTGGCCTTCTCTCTCTCCTGCCTTCCCCAGGAAAGGCACCCTCTCCAAGGAGTCGTCTACACCGCTCTCACCACTGCTCCATCGTCCACTCGCTTCTCAGCTCTTCCAAGCCGTCCTCCCTCCCCAAGAAACAGGCCCAGCCGAGGCCACCATCACGGCCAAGGTATGGAAGAGCTTCAGTCCCTGAACCTTCGTTCCTGTGTCAGATGGCCTCGGCTCTCAGGAGCACAGCCGGGCTGACCACACTGCCTGTCCACACGCCTGACTCCTTCCGACCCTCACTACCACCCTGAGGGGTCATCCAGCTCATTTCTGGAAACTTCTGCAGAACCCTGCTGAGGGCTGGACAAGGGTCTAGTCAGGGATGACGAAGAGGAGGAAGAGGAGGTGAAGACGAAACCCTCCCTGCCCCGAGAGGCTTGCAGTCCAGGTAGGGTGGAGCGCGTTCCTATGTTTTAGACGAGGGCGTTGAGGCTCAGTGAAGCTAGGCGTCTAAAATAACACAGCCAATGAGTGTCCTTGTGCCCACAGACCCCACACGGGATGCACTCTGAAGCAGATGATCAAGGGAGATGACGCGCCTGGACAGAGGTCAAAACCTTCACAGGCACCCAACTCATCGCTCCAACACAAGGACAATGAAAGAACTAGAACTGTCTCAGCTCATCTTTTCTTCTGCCTGATTGTATCATCTGTGATGTTCTAACTGGCTGTTGAGTAATCCCCAGTGAAACCCAAGGAGATGCCTTGGTCCTCATCTTTTAACTCCATGAAAAACAGCCCCATTTTAAGTGAAATCATTTGATCCTAGAGCAGGTTACAGTCCCTCTCTGTGAATCAGTTTATCCGAGTGTACAGTGAGTTTAAGGTGCTAAACTGGGTGGTCTCTCTGGGTTGTTGCAGTCTTCAGTGCCTGTGGTTCTAGTATCTTCTCACTTGCATATCAGACATCAGAACCTGCCTTGCCTATCCTCCTGTGTCCTAAAAAGTTAACTCTTTTTGGGGGGGTGGCTCAGAGTCTCACTCAGTTGCCCAGGCTAAGCCTTCTGCCTCAGCCTCTTGAGTAGCTGGGACTACAGGTGTGCACCGCCATACCTGGCTAATTTTTTAATGTAGAGATGGAGTCTCACTATATTGCCCAGGCTGGTCTCAAACTCACAGGCTCAACCAAACCTCCTGCCCTCAGCCTCCCAAAATGCTGGGATGACAGGCATGAGCCACTGGACCCAGCAAATCTTAACATTTTATTACGTGCATATCTGGGATGTCACAGCATTCACTCGTTTATCTTCCATAGAAACCCTAGGAAGCGATCATTTTGCATGAGGCTCCCAAGGCCAGAAAGTTTCAGGAACTTACCCCAAAATGCACAGGGTGAGGCCAAATTTGGATTTGATCCCAAGCAGCCTCACCCTTAAGTGTCATGCTGTCACTTCTCATGGCTCCGTCTCCTGTAAAAGACTCTGCTCGTGGCCTCTGGGAAGTGGAGAGCGCCCACGTGATGTTTCCCCCAGGACAGCCTACCCCTCGACCGCCAGAAGGCACAGCCTGGTGCGGATGGCCTGCCTAACAGCGGGAGAGGTGTGGACGCAGGGCCCAGGTACCGGGTGGCTCATGGTCAAGGTAAGTGGGCAGACCATGCTTGTCAAAGCAGAGAGCCTGAGCCACCCTGCAGGAGCCTGTCCAGGGAGACAGAATGCCTCCGTGTCCTGGACCCACATCCTGACTCGCTTTGCCCCTTGGGGGACTCCCTGGAGTCCTGCCTGGGTCTTGGTGCTGCCTCCCTTGACGGGCTCGAGTGTGGGTGGCCGGCTGGCCCTTCATCCCATGGAGCTAGCGAAGCCGACACCTCTGAGCCAGGTGGGCCCCGTCCCCTTGACGGACGCGTGTGCAGTAGAAAGCAACATGCTGCAACAAGCAAGCCACTGGCTCGGGCTCTGAACTTCTCCGTAATATACAGATTTTTGCTGTCACAATATTTATTGGCAGGATTTTACAAACAGGGCACTGGTGTGAGAGACAGTGTATATAAAAGAGAAAAGAGAGAGAAAGGGGTTAAGAAAAGAAAAAAGAAACAAGAAACCTTCCCAGCTCAAGAAAATGGAAAAAGCAGGGTACACAGCAGAGGGGAGAGAAGTCAATTAAATCATGATAATTACTTCCGCTCCGTGCCCAGGAGCAGCACGCGCGTCTATTAATTACGAGTTCCATGTTGACTGCGGCCGTTTGACTTCAAGTCGGCTGCCAGTGTGCTCTGTAATCACGTTCTCCCGGGGAGCAAATGTGTGAAAATATTTTCACCCTGACAATTAGCAGTTATAAAGAACCCAGTGCACGTGCACGCGTGTGCGTGCACGCACACACACACACACACACACACACACACACACACACACACACAGCCGGGTTCCCTGGGCCCCTGTGATTGGCATGGAACAATTTCCACTGTCCCCCACCCCCACACCCTGGCGGTCAAACTGCCCCAATCCCAGCCCTGTAATGACCAGCTCTTCGAATGAGCACCAAGCAGCCTGCCGGGTGCCAGTTCCCAACAAAAGCACAGCACAAGAGCCTGAGCAAAGGGTTACCTGGGCCAGGCTGGGCCCAGACCATCCAGAGAAGGGCCTGTCAACCCTGAAGGGAGGGCTCAGAGCAAGTGATTCCATCCTCAGACCCACACCTAGACACCGGACACATCAATGGCATGGACTCCAGAGAATGTCCCGAGCAACCCTGGGAACGTAGGTCTGAGAAGACGCCTCTCTCTGTTCAGACAGGCAAGGTCCATGGTGCCGGCCCGGGAGGGGCCTGTGTGGTCTGACTCTGGACTGTCAGGGTCAGGGACGACGTAAGGGTCAGGTAGGCCACTTGGCAAATGGGGAAACTGAGACTCAGGTCATGCACTTTTTTTTTTTTTTTTGAGTTGGAGTCTCACTCTGTCGCCCAGATTGGAATGCAGTGGCACACTCTTGGTCATATACTTTCAATGTCAGGGTCAGGACTCGGGCCTGGGCCCCTGAAGCCCCAGCCAGGCTCTCTCGATAACAGTATGGGCCATACTGTACACCAACACTTCAATACAGTCCTCATTGCTTTATAGGGCCCGGCACATGAAGAAGATCAGTCAGTAACAGTCTGCGTCCTCCTCCCTTCCCCCGCAAGGGTAAAAGTCAGGGCTCGGTGGCTCAGCCTGTAATCCTGCACCTTTGGGAGGCTGAGGTGAGTGGATTGCCTGAGCCCACAGGCTCGAGACCCGCCTGGGCAGTGAGACCTCATCTCTACAATAAATCAAAAAATCAGCCGGGCGTGGTAGCGAATGCCTGTAATTCCGGCTACTTGAAT
>NW_007249305.1:225319-231248 GCF_000164805.1 Carlito syrichta | reverse complement strand
CCCAGCCCTGGGGAATTGGGAGGGGACATGGGGGGGGGGGCAGGAAGGGGACGAGGTGCTCCAGCCCTTCCTAGAGTGAAGTGGGCACTGGCCTCTCCACTCCTTTCTTGGAGGAAAGAGGTAGGGAGCTGGGTCTCAGACAGATGCAGGACTCCAGGCCACCGGCCCCATCTGCCGTGACCCATTAGAAGCAGAGAGCCAAGCGAGGACCCGAGGACCCCGGTTGGTCTCTGCTCAGCTGGTGGGGCTGGGCCAGGAAATCCCTGGGGGCCCAGGCACTCCCTGGCCTCAGACAGAGGAAGATAAGGGTCAGGGCCTGGGAGGGCTGTGTCCTGGAGGACGTATAGAAATAGCCTCCCCTGCCCAGGGAGGGTGGCGGGGCGGGGCCGTGGAGGGAAATGGGCTTTCCTGTCATTCACTGGCCGTCCTGCGCGGGCCAAGTTAAACAAGGGACTTGCCACAGGGCACACCTAGCCAGCTGCAAAATCTGGACATCCTGACTCTCAGGCTGGTGCTCCGTGCCCTCCTAACCTAGAAACACTCAAGGCCAAAGGGAGCAGACATCAGCGCTCGGCATGGAAAGAATCCAAACCCTGCAGAAACGCCGGGCCTTGCTTCCCAGATCGGGGAGCTCACTACAGGGCTCTCCCCTCCCGCCAGATGCCCCACTTTCTAAGCAGAAGCAACTTGGTTACCCCCAGGACCACCGTCCAGCTGGGTTTAAGCCACCCAGGGTGAAGTGCCCGGACCACAGTGGCCAAGAGCTGGGACCCAAAACCAGGTGGCCTGGGCGTGGCTTCCATCCCCGGGGCCTTGTGTCCCCATCTGTGAAGCAGATGGACTAGACGCTCTGTCTTGTTTCCGGCGCATCATGTGTCTTCTGTGTGTGGGCTGTGCTCGGTAGATGTCCTTCCACACCTCAGCGCCACCCTGAATTTGAGTTCCCATGTCTCGCCTCTCCTCAAAAGAACTAGTCACCCACACTCATGCTCCAGCCTCACAAGGGCACCCCTTCATCTTGGACCTGACCATGTGACTTGCTTTGACCAATGGGGTATCAGAGCAGAGGTGTGAGTGTGCCTGAGGCTGGCTTTGCACTCTGGACGACTGCCATGGGAGATGGGAGGACATGTCTCAGCCTGGGCTTTAGAATAGACACGAGCAGAGTTGGCCACAGGCAGCTTGGGGGCCCATGGAGGAAGAGAGACACGGGGAGCCAATACCCATCCAACGCAGCCAGTTTGGGGCCCCAAGCCAAGGTCCAGGCCAGCCCAGTCACACTGCACCCAACTTGCAGCCCTTGAACATGAGAAGCAATGCTACTCTAAGCCACTGAGCTCTGGAGCCTTTTGTTACGTGGCATTCTTTTGGTGACAGCTACAACTCCCATCTTACCCTGAGAAAGAGAAGTTGAGTGGCTTGCTCAGCTCATGCCATGGCAGACAGCAAAGCCAGTCCAAACCCAGGATGGCGCCTTCAGCATGCCCGTGTGGCCTCCTGGCATGCTGATCTGCAGGTGCTCACCAGGGGTCCCTGGGGAAGGCCAGACAGGCCCTGATGCCCCCCTCCCAGCTTCACGCTTCCCTGAGAGGGCAGCTTCATCCCGGGGCCCTGCTGCTAACCCTGGCAGCTCTCCACAGTGCGGGCACCAGAGCCAACGGCCACAGGATTCCCTGAGCTGGAGACCACCTTGCCAGGGCCTGTGCACTCTGCTTTGTGGCCATTCCCTGAGCTGGAAACCACCTTGCCGGGGCCTGTGCACTCTGCTTTGTGGCCCTTCCCTGGCAGGAACAGAATCGAGGGGAAACGTGGGAAGAGGGAGAAGCAGACAGCAGCTTGGATGGAAAAGCTGCCAGGCTCCTGCTTGGATGGCTCCACCGTGCGCCCCTTCCTGCTCCCGGACGGGTGGCAGGCTGGGGGCCAGAACCTCCAGGAAGTCTACACTCGCTTGGATTCAGAAGCAGAATTCACCGGAGTCAGGTGGGCTCAGGGAAGCAGGAGGGCCCCGGGAAGGTCAATGCATTTCTCCTCGACACATTCCCTAAGGGACTATCAAATGCCATCTCCAAACGTGCATGGTACCCTCACCAGCTCCAGGGAGGTGCAGCAGGAAGAGCTGTGTTTGTGGCAAGATGGCTCCCAATTGCACGCTGCCTCTTGCGAGCTGCGTGGCCAGAAATACGTTCTCTGGGCCTCAATCCTTGTGTAGGGAGACAGGCGTTAAGACCCACTCCCGGGGTTGCTGTGGGGACTGCATGGGCTGTGTGCACCAGGGTCTAGAGTCAACACGGAGGAACATGACATCGGCTGCTAGTATTCTCTGATATCGGCTTGTGTCAGGGCGCATACAACACCCGGAGTCTGAGGAATCAGAGAGGAAAAAACATAGATGCTGAATCTAGGTACAAGCACACAGGTGTCCCAACGTTTTCAGTCCCCACTGATCCAGGGAAGACAAGTGTGTGGCATGCATGCATCTTCCCCCTGGGTCTCGCCTATGGCAGACATCGCTAATCGATGACAGCACTCTGCTGATCCACTCAGGAGGGAGCTCAGAATCCATTCTGGTCCAGTGCATGGGTCTACACCAGAACTCACAATAAAACACATCTACTGTGACTTCTCCAGTCCTGCAGTCTTATTTTACTGAGAAGCAGCAGAGCGGGCAACACGCTCGTCCCAGGTCACACAGGATGGCACGACGGAGCTCAGGTCTCTAGAGTCTGGTACTTTTCCCCTACCACCCACACCAGTGTTACATGCTGACATTGACTTTGTTTTCTGGACATCACGGCGAAAAGACCAGTCCCTGCCACCCAGCACTCAGCAAGACCCTCCACCCTCCCCCAACTCCCCTCCGCCTGCCACCCTTGTTCCTGCCTCGCTGACTCTGCTGGCCTCTCAGCCTGGCACACTCCTCCTGATGACACTGGTGGGTGGGCTGTCAAGTCTGACCCTCAAAGAGAAGCCGCCCTGACCCGGCGAGTTGAAGCATCCCCTCCCCACCACCATCTCTCTGCTCCATGGTCCCCCTTTATTCTCTTCAGTGCACTCGCCAGGACCTGAGTTTACCTAGGGCACGCATGCACTTACCATCATTACCACGGTGTCCTCAGGGCCATTTTGGAGCAATCCCCAGGACTGAGTAGGTGCTCAATAAATATCTGCAGAATGGACGAGTAAATCCGGCAGCTGTCAACCCCCAGGCCCCAGCTAACACACCACAGCTACCGTAGTCTCGACCTCCTGGGTTCAAGTGAAACTTCAGCCTCAGCCTCCAGAGTGGCTGTGACTAGAGGCACATGCCACCATGCCTGGCTAATTTTTAAATTTTTTTTCTTTTTTGTTGAGACAAGGTCTCGTCATGTTGCCCAGGTTGGTCTTGAACTTCTGAGTTCAAGCAATCCTCCCACCTTGGCTTCCCAAAGTGTTGGGATGACAGGCATGAGCCACTGTGCCTGGCCTGGTCTGTTGATTCTTGGTCACCTTCTGGGAATGGATTTGGGCTCGTTTTGGCTCCTGGTTTTAAACCCAAGGTGGATTAAGAAGGGCATTAAGGTGAGGGGAGAGACACACCCAGCACTTGTTCACCCTGAGCCTGAACCCATTGTCTAAGGAGAAGGCAGGTCCCAGCTGCAGCCAGGAAGCCCCCGAGGAGTGCTTCCCCCTCTATCATGGGCAGGAACCCCGGGAGACTTCCGTTTCCACACTGGCTGACTCGCGGGAAGACCCTCCACTGTGAGGTCCCTGGAGCTCCCGCTGCCTGCCTGATGCACACCTGCTCACCCGTGGGCCACGACAAATCCCCTCACCTGCTCATCCATCCGCCACTCTGGAATCTTCCTGCCACTGCTCCCCCACTGCAAGTCCACTTCCACCTCAAGGCCTTAGCTCTTTCTTTGGCCTAGAATGTTCTGCCAGCTCTTAGTATGGTGAGGTTCTTCTCATGGTTCAGGTTTTCAGAGGGACATTCGCAACCAGCCCCCACTGTCACCTTCTCATGTTGTCCTGTTTCATTTTCGCTGCTCTCTGAAATCATCCTGCTCATTTGCTTTATTTAGTGTTATCGGCCTGCCCTACCAGTCTGTAAACCCTGTTAGGTAGTACCTCACAGGCTCTGTTCACAGATTGTATTCCTAGTTGGCTTATCTTGAGTAGCGGCTCAATAAGGTATTGATGGATGGATGGATGGATGGATGGATGGATGGATGGATGGATGGATGGATGGATAAATAAATGAATGGATGGGTGATGGATAGAAGGATGAATGTATGAACGGATGATGGATAATGGATGGCAAGATGGTAGATAATAGATAATAGATAAATGGAGGGACGGATGGGTGGGTGAAAGAATGGAGAGATGACAGATGATGGGTGTAAGTATGGATGGATGAGTGTGTGGGTGGATGGATGAATGATGGATGGAAGGATGGATGGGTGGGTGGATGGAGACATGAATGGGTGGATGGACGGATGATAGATGAACGGATGGATAGATGAGTGGGTGGATGAGCAGGTGAGGGAATGATGGATGGAAGGATGGATGAGGGATGGGTGGCTGAATGGATGGATGGGTGGATGATGGATGGACAGATGGGCGGGTGGATGGATGCGTGTATGAATGGATGATGGGTGGGTGGACAGAAGGACGGACAGATGAAGGATGGATGATGGGTGACAGACGAATGAACGGAAGGATGGACGATGGATGAGTGGGTGGACGACGGAGGGATAGACGGCACGTATGAATGGATGATGGACGGGTAGATGGGCAGAGAGACGGACAGATGATGGGTGGATGGCTGATGGATGACAGGTGAATGAATGGATGGGTGGTTAGACGGATGGATGGACAGGTGGACGGATGGATGGACAATAGATGAATGGACAATGGATGGATGGATGGATGGGTGGAGGATTCTACCCCCAACTCCCCGTGGGATCCTCCTAGATGGTATTTCTCTCTTGAAAGGACATAACATGGATTTAATATACCCAGAAAGCAGCCATTTTAACTTTGCCTAAATCTCATGTTTTTCTAGCATTTCACTTAACTTACCCTCTAATCACTAGCCAAGGACAGAACCGGTTTCTCAGAGGTAGCTATGGATATTGCTTTGCAACCCCCTTCCCCAGCTTGCTTTGTACTAATTAGCTTTTCTATTTCAAGTATTTGCCTTCACCCATAAGACCCAAGTTAACCTAATCAGCTCTCTGTGACCTACATGACAGACAGACCCTACCACCATGGCCACAATCATGTGACTAACCCATTCATCTGCCTACTGTCCATCACCTGATGTCAATACCTGCGATCGCCTGCTCCTTCATGATGATGTGGAAGCAGACCACCACCTTAATAACCTGCCGCCATCAAAGGGAAGCATTAAAAGGACTCAACCACAGGCAGCCAGCGGTCATTGCCTTACTAGATTCTGGTATGGCCATGCGCTCTTGGAGTTACAGCCGCTGCCATGTTTCCTGGCCCTCTCACCCACCTTGGGGAGGTAAACCTCCTCTCTCTCTCTAATTTACTTTAGAAATAATCTATATTTTCTAATCTAACTTCTGTGCAACTCTTTGCATCTTTCTCATGGCACCGGATCACACATCAGACACCCACACCCTGGCGGGCTTGAACTAGCATTCTGGAGGCCCACCCCGCAGGGGCTGGGAGTGTGACCTAACATCTCTGAAGCCACAGTCTAACCCAGGCATGAGCTGTCTTGTTTTCAGGGCCTTAGTTTCTGCACCTGCAAGATGAGGCATTGGGACTAGCCAGTGCTCTTCAAACCATGTGGCAGGAAGCCCTCTGGAAGGGCTCCCACCTCCTCTGCTGTAACTTTTTTTTTTGTTTTGTTTTGTTCTTTTTGAGTTGGCGTCTCACTCTGTCACCCAGACTGGAGTGCAGTGGCCACTCCCAGCCA
>NW_007249305.1:207896-225299 GCF_000164805.1 Carlito syrichta | reverse complement strand
CCACTCACTTCAGCCTCCCAAAGTGCTGGGATTACAGGCTGAGCCACCGAGCCCAGCTTTAGCTGTGACTTTTGAATAAGCAACAAGCATACGCAAGACAAGGCAGTGAGTTTTTATGAGGCCAAGTGTGCTCATTGTAAAGCCCCTGTGCTTCTTACTTGGAGGGCCGAAGGGGAGTAAATATTCTTTCTTCTACAAAATAATGGTGATAGGTGGTGATAGTTGTCTTTTAAAAAAAAAAAAATCTTTATTCTGCAAGAGGAAAAGGGGGGCAAGCATTCACAGCTGTCAGTCCTGACTTTAAAACAAATGCCTCGTAAAGGAAGCACAGCCTGGGAACCTCCACCCGGTGCTCCACAGAGATGCTACAAACAATGCCGCATTTTCCGCCAAACAATGGAGAATCAAACCGCCCAAGGACTCCTTTTTGGCTCTTTTCTGGTTTTTCATTTTGGGTTTCCTTTGAAAACGTGGTTTTGCTGTTTTACAAAGTCTGGCAGTCCCTGAAAGCTCTGTCTCCAAGGCCGGTTCCCAGGGTCTCTGTGCCCTTGATTTCTATTTTCACAGCTCAGCCCTGCATGCCTAGCAGGCTCTTCTCGGGTCTGGGTAGGGCTAGACCCCCAAGTACACGGACCCAGGAGGGTTCTGCCGGGGCTAGCTCCGCTCTCTGTGGTGGCCTGCCCGTCCACCCATGCACTCCTTCCTGGCTTCTCTGATTGGGGTTTTTGTGTCTTGCAGAATAATAGTGTCTGAGGTGTGCTTCTGCCCGTGTGTGCAGCTGGGACCCTGGCACAGACCCTGTTTTGTATGGGCCCCGTTTTTAACCTCACTCAGAGAAACCAAGTGTTTTGTTCGAGGTCACACAGCCAGGAGAGGCACGGCGCCAATTCACAAAGGTCTTCCTCCCACAGCGCCTGCTGGACAGAAACTTCAAGGACCCTTGACCTTGGCAGCCACTCTGGACAGGAGAGAGCTGGACCTATCTCCACTGGACTCCCCTGTGCTCAGAACTACTGTGTAGGGGGTACCCAGGCTGTGCCAGGCACCAGGCACTTCACGTACAGCATCTTAACCCCACGAGTATAAGCAAGGATTACAATTCCCACTTCCCCCCTGCAGAAACTGAGGCTCAGAGAGGTTCCATGATTTGCCTGCGATCACACAGTGAGCACTGAGCAGGGACCAGATCCCACGTTTCCCCCAGGTGCACCACCCTCTGCCGTGCATCTGTCCCATGCATGGTGTGGCCTGTGGGTTCCATCACCTGGGGCATTCAGCCCACCTTTCCCTGCTCAGGCAGTCCCTCTGGAATCTGCTCAGCTGGTGCCTGACTGTGGGAGAAGGAAGCGCTGGCCGCTGAGGCTGGGAGTGGGCTGCAGGGCCTGGGAAATTCAAGAAGTCCTGTTCTCCAGGAGAGCCAGGAAGCAAAGTCCAGACACAAGCCACAGGCTATGCGAAGGGATGGGCGCAGGGGCCTAGAGGCAAACCCAGCGTCGGGAGCTGCAGGGACACAGGGGTGTGCTCCTTGTCATTGAACTGCATACACGGAATGTTCATTTCTGTCCCAGGGCAAAAGCAGCAATCGTGCTCTTGGTGCCTGTGCATGTGACCCCATGCATGCGTGTGTCTGTGGGCATGCATGTGAGCATGTGTGTGTATCCTTGTGCACGCATATGTGTGCACACACATTGACCCGTCCCAGGAACCCCAGGGGCCCCGCTGATGCCAGCAGAAGCAGCATCTAGGCTGAGGCAGCTGTGGCATTCCCCCGCTCTCAGATACCCCCTCTGTCTAAGAACTCACCCGCTTCTCCAGGGGCCCAATGGAGCTATTCCGGGAGCCTGCCTGCGCCTTCCCAGGGCCTGGCACCCCTGGGGTGTGGTCGCCGGGCAGGTCCGAGAGTGCCTGCCCACCTCTTCCACCAGGAAACCTTCTCTTCAGAAGTCAGATCAGTGGGGGGGACCCTCACTGTGAAGATGAGTCGCTGCCCCCCCATGTCCGGTGGCACATGCACCCCTCTGTGATTCTGTCTCTCCGTCATCCCCACTGGACCGTGTCCTGTGAAAGCAGAGGAGCCCTGAAGTTTAATCCCAGTATCCACAGGAGGAAGAAAGAAGAGGGCCAAGGAACAGCAGCCACAGGGCCAATCCCCTAATATGTGCCAGGCACCTCAAGAAGCACCCTGCCAGCTTGAGCGCGTGTCATTGGTCCTGTAATCCCATCAGGGGACAGAGGCCCAGAGAGGGTACGTCATTTATCTAAGGTCACGCAGGCAGGAAGTGGCCAGGCTGGGCTATGAACCCAGGCCTGCGGACCTGCAAAGCGCCGGGTGTCTGCCCTGGTTAGGCCTGCCTGGCTGTGAAGGACAGAAGATGCCCCAGCGGGGAGGCCCAGCCAGTGGAGACCCGGGAGGCCGGTTTGATGACTCTCCGAGAGTGACCAAAGTGGAAAGCAGGTTTCCACAGGGTGTGGTCCAATGGCCACACACAATGCAGCTGGTCCTGCCCACTCAGGGTCAACCAGGAAAGCTGTCGCCCCGGGAAGCGAGTGGACCCTCTGGTCTCCTCCCAGGGCTCCTTATTTCTCTGACAGCATCCGCCTTCAGCATGGAGTCTGTCAGTACCTCAAAACAGCACTGTGATCAACCTGCCGAGCAAGCATTTGCAGAGCCCCGCCCTGACCCTCAGTGCTGGAGGACAGGCTTTACAAAGCACATAAAGCACGGCGCATGCCATGGGGGGGGGTTCCTCCTGGGAGGCCAGCTGTGCCGACATCTCTGTTCTTTCCACGTGAACTGCAGCATGCCTTTCTCCCCGTCTCTCCTCTCACATCCTGGGAACAGCGCTGAGGGTCTAATGGACAGTTGGAAAAAACAAAACTAAACCGAAACATCGGAACTTGTCAACAGACGTCAACAGAGATGCGATCGCCCAGCTGCACGGCAACCAGTAGGAATGCCAGTGTGAGAAGGCACAGGCATGTTTAAAAGTTCAGTTATTAAAAGATAATAATAAGCCGGGCTCGGTGGCTCAGCCTGTCATCCCGTGCCTTGGGAGGCTGAGGTGAGTGGATTGCCTGAGCCCACGGGTTCGAGACCGGCCTGGGCAAGTTGGCGAGACCTCATCTCTACAATAAACCAAAGATTAGCTGGGTGTGGTAGCGCGTAGTTCCAGGTACTTGGAAGGCTGAGGCGGAAGGATCGCCAGAGCCCAGCAGGTTGAGGCTACAGTGGCCGGGAGCGGCCACTGCACTCCAGTCTGGGTGACAGAGTGAGACTCCAACTCAAAAAAAAAAAAATAAAATAAAATAATAAATACATTTTTTTCAAAAGTCCCCTTATTGAGCAGGGAGGTGAAAGAGTTTTAACTCATGTCTATAGAGAACAGGAAGCCTGCTATTATTTGGGGTGAGACAGATATTCACCAAATTCTTTCATTATAAATGCCAGCTGGTTAAATCATATTAAGAAATCACAGTGTAGAATGCATGTGCTTCTTCTTTTAAAATTTAAGAAAAGAGGCCAGGCTCAGTGGTTCAGCCTGTCATCCCAGCACTTTGGGAGGCCGAGGCACATGGATTGCCTGAGCCCGCGGGTTCGAGACCCACCCAGGCAACTTGGCGAGACCTCATCTCTACAATAAATTAAAAATTAGCCGGGCGTGGTAGCACGTGCCTGTAGTTCCAGCTACTTGGAAGGCTGAGGCAGAAAGATCACCAGAGACCAGCAGGTCGAGGCTGCGGTGGCCGGGAGTGTGCCACTGCCCTCCAGTATGGGAGACGGAGTGAGACTCCAACACAAAAAAAAAAAAAAATTAAGGAAAGTGGTATAGACCGAAAAGAGTTGAAAACAGGTACTCAACATGGCAGCGCTGTTCACAACAGCCAGCAGATGGGAACACGCGGCGTCCATCCACAGGTGGTGAGTCAGCAAGTGACAGGACGTGATTCAGTCACCAGAAGGAAGGGAATCCTGACACGCACTGTAACGGGAGAGGGTCGCTCTAAGCATCTTGCTTAGTGAGAGAGGCCGGACCCACCTGGACATGGAGATCCGTGGGGAGAGGGGACCAGGAAACACTGGTCGGGTGGGCTTAGGGTTTTCCCATGGAGCGATGGAGAGGGCTTCAAACTGGACAGAGAGGATGGCCGCCCAGCCCCGCGGAGGACATGCCACTAAGTTGCTCGCTCTAAACTGCTTCATCTCATGTGATGCGAATTTGACCTCAATAAGTTACTTTTTGAAAAAAGAAAAAGATTTGAGGAGAGCCGCACTCTCCCAGGAGCGCCCAGGTGACGGTGTCGCGGGGTGAGGGCTCTGGCTTACGAGCCAGGAGCCCCGGGTTGTCTTCACGGTGTCACTCTCTGACACAGTGAACAAGGCAGTCACTCTGGCACTCTCGGCCTCAGTTTCCTCCTCTGTCCGATGGGGCCTCCCCGTTCAGTGATGAGACATAAGAGGCATGACGCTCTCGTGCGCTGCAGCCGTGTGGCCGGTGACGGCGTTCAACGCTTTCCACTGTGCGGCTCCCTGAATCCTTAACAAGCCCGTTTTACACAAGAACCCAAGGCTTAAAGGAAATCAGTGGCTGCACTAGATTGCAAGCCCACGCTGCTCTTACCCCCACACCACACCGCCTTGCCGACGGCACAAGCATCACCCTGCTCCGGAGGAGTTAGGGCATGCCCTGAGATACACTGAACCCCTAGGACACAGGGACCCGTCCTGCCCTGCACCCTTCCGCCCACGTCCCGCCCACCGGATGCATCTGTGGGCCTAGAGCTCTTGGCTTCTCGGACAACTTTACCTGATCCCGCGAGCACGCACCAATGTGAATTTCCCTGAAGGCAAACTTCACGTTTGAATCCTTTTGTTACAAGAATGCCGCATTGAATGGAGTCCACGTGCCAAGTGCCACATGAGTCCTGGACACGCGGGATGAAATGGGCTCACGCCCAGCTTCCCAGTGGAGACGGATAGGAAGAAACATGAGCCAGTGTCACCAAGCCAGTGACAGACATCTGACCAGGGCAAGATGGGCGTGTGTCAAAAGGGAAGGCCTGGGAAACTCAGGGTGGCTGTTAGGAGGGCAGACCATGGCTCTAATCCCTATTTCACCACATGAGCTGTGTGACTCTGGGAAGTCACCCAGCCTCTCTGTGTTCATTCATAAAATGACTCACTAAACCCGCCTGGATGGTTGTACTGAGGATGAAACAATGAGGGACCTGAGAAGCGCTCAGAGCGAGGCCTGCCGTGTGGTGACGACACGCTGCGTTCTTGCTGTGATGACTTCGAGTGCACATGGGCCTGGGAAGAATCAAGGCGTGGCGCTCAGGGAAGACACCGGGGCCTGGGCAGGTCCAGATGCCACCCGGAGGCGGGTCTGGCTCCCAGCAGAAAGTCAGCATGGAGATGCAAGTGCGTGCGAGTCGGGGTAGTCGGTGGCTATCACAAGCCACGGCGAGGGAGACGGACCAGAGACGGCCCATGGAGCCAGACCCGCTGGGATGGAGGGAAGCAAGTCCACCAGACCCTGGGGGTCACTCCACACTCAGACGGCTGCTGACCCCCTGAGATGGCCTTCCCCGCCCCTCCCTCCCCCACACTGCAGACACAAGGGAAAGCCGCAGAGCAGGTGGTGATCCCAGGGTCCCCTCTGCAAACCCAGGGGAAGGGAGCAGAGGCCTCCAGGCCACTGACATACCAAGAGACAGGGGACTTTCTGATCGTCTCCCATCTCTCCTCTACACCTGGCTCCATCCATCACCACAGCTGCGCTCGGACCCCGAGTTCAGAAAGACCTCCCCAGGGTTTCCAGTGCTCCCTCCACCTCTTCTAGCTGTGTGACCTTGGCTGAGCTACCGCACCTCTCTGAGCCTCAGTGCCTTCAGCTGTAAAATGGGGATCACATCACTTTCCTCCGAGGTTGTTGTGGGAACAGTAAACCTTCCTGTGGTGCACCTGGCACATAACAGGAGTTTTTTGTTTGTTTGTTTGAGTTGGTGTCTCACTCCTTCGCCCAGGCTGGAGTGCAGTGGCACGTTCATGGCCACCCCAGCATGGACCGGCAGGGCTCCGGCGAGCCTTCTGCCTCAGCCTTTCATGCAGCCAGTACTAGAGGTGCACGCTACCAAGCACGGCTTATTTATTTACACAAGGTCTCGCCAAGTTGTCCAGGTGGGTCTCGAACCCGCGGGCTCAGGCCATCCACTCCCCTCGGCCTCCTGAAGTGCTGGGATCGCAGGCAAGCCACTGAGCCCGGCCCAACCGGAGCTTTCAAGAAGTCAGACCAGTGCTTCCTGAGTTCTTGAAACAGCATGGCCGCCCAGCCCCGCTCCAGTCTGGGACCCGCAGGCTGCTGCCTCCCAGGACCACGTCAGGGCCCTGGCACCCAGCCAGCCCCACCCGGTCCCTCTCTCAAGCCGCCCTTGGGCAGCTGACCGGATGGCCACATCCAGTCCACATCAGCTCTCCCTCTGTGCTCAGTGCTCCCAAGGGCACTCACCAGGGCCACAGAGGCTCCCCCACTCCCACTTGACAGATGGGGAAACTGAGGCTTGGAGGCAGTAGGTGACTTGTCCTAGGTTGCCTGGCTGTGGGCAGCAGCCACGGAGCCAGGATTCAAACCCCGGCATGAATGTCAGACTCTCTAATGAGCCCACCAGGCGTTCCCCAGACCCAAGGGTCCCATAGAGCCAGAGGACTTTTGCTATCTCTATCCGCTGCACACCACCCTTGCTCACTTCACCTCGCCTAAATCCCACCTGTGCTATATTGTTTTTGTTCTCTTGTTTGTCTGCCTACTTGAGAGAGGGGGTCTCACTGTGTTGTCCAGGCTGGCCTTGACCTCCTGGGCTCAAGCGATGCTCCCTCCTCGACCTCCCCAGTCGCTGGGACTGCAGGCACACTGTACCACCATGCCCAGCACACGCAATTCTTTCCTGAATCTTTTTCTCTCCAATGGCTTTACACCAACTCATTTTTAAGACTTAACCTTTTCTCAAACAACACCATTCAGGAAACCATGGATCTGATGTGCTAAATATACTTCAGCAAGGACTCATTCAGATCACGGCACAGCCATTCAGACACAAAGTCTTCCAGTTCATGCACGTGCCACCTAACATTGCCTGACACGCCACATGCCTCCTAGTGCTGAAGTACTTCCCCCACGCTCTAGAGGTGTTGAAGGAACCAGCTCGAAAAGTTATGTTTGATTTAGATCTGCCAGAGACTTCTGAGCTTATCCAACCGATGTTCCAATAATTGCTGGAGAAGACTCTGGAATCGGAAAACGGTTCCTGCAGCCTCGAGACGAGTTTGACAGATTTTAAGAGGGGAGCGAGTGACATTAGAAGCGTAGCTTTCACAATTTTCTTTAAATGCCCTGGCATATTGGAGGTTGTCTATGCAAACACTGCAGGTGCTGTTCTCAGGCAGCTATATCTTTTTGGAAGAAAGCCCTGGCTTCCTGGACGTGCCCCTCCCACGCTCACGGGCCGCTGAAAGTTTAGTGGAAGCTGGCTGTTTATGAATGAGCCAGGCAGACCTGGAACCCTCTTTCCTTATCTCTGTAAGCCCCTTTCCCAACACTCTGCACCCAGCAGGTGCTTAATAATTGTTTATGACCTCCATCCGCTTGGCTTCATAAAGGAGCACGACAATGATTTAAAAGAAGAAAGTGTGCTGGGTTCAGTAGTGTCCCCCAAAGTCATGTCCACCCAAAATCCCCGAATGTGACCTTATTTGGAAACGGTGTCTTTGCAGATGTGGTCAGTGAGGATGAGGTGGGACGAGATCAGGGCAGGCAAAAGCCAGCGGTCATGTCTTCATAAGGGGAGGGGACACATGGAGGGACAGACACAGAAGGAGGACGGTCATGTCGCTGGAGGGCAGTGTCACCAAGCCCAGGACCTCCAAGAGTTGCCAGAAACCACCAGAAGCAGGAAGAGGCAAGAAGAGGTTCTTCCTAGAGCCTTCCACAGGAGAAAGGCCCTGCCAGCACCTTGATTCTGGACTTCTGGTGTCCAGACCCATGAGAGGCCACATTTCTTGTGTCTTAGGACACCCAGTCTGTGGTTCTCTGCCCCTGCAGCCTGAAGACACAAATACGGAACCCTAGGGAGACCCAGTGAGCAGGTGGAGGTCCTACTGGGTTTCTCTCGGAGCTGGCACCAGGTGCAGGCTCCCTGGTCTGGGCTCTGTCTCTTCTTGAGCGGGCTGGGAGCTCCCTTGAGATGGGCAGCCAGAACACAAGCAGGTACCGAGACCTGCTGCCACCCCGGCCCTGACCCACCCACAGTGGGAAAACCAGTCTACACCTCCGTGGAAGCAGCTTCTTCTTTTCACTTCTGCGTCACACAGAGCTGTGACAAGTGGCCAGAAATGCCACCTGCCGTCAGCCACGTCCCTCCACACACTCTCTCCCTGGCTCTCAGAGAGGCACACACCCATCGCCCTGTTCAAAGCTGCCTTTTCCTCCTGCCTGGAGCCCCATGGAGTACTGAGCACACTGGCCTCTCTGTGAGGCTGTGCCCGTGGTCTGGAGGGCCCCACTGCCACTCACAAGGTGGCAGTCCGTATGCCGCCACATGGTCACACCCGAACCCCCCCGCGTGGTCACAGCCCCGTGTCCAGCAGCCCCCCAGAAGATACCTTATGTCTCGCGAGCCAACCTCCTCCCCGGGTCCTCTCCAGGTCCTGCGGGGGCTGGGCTCTGGCTCGCCCATGTGGCTTTCCCAGCTCTCCGCCCACCCTGGTAACATCACGGGTGGGGTGAGGTGGAGAGGGTCTCTTGCTGTCTCCTCTTCTCCCCACCCCGCCCCCACCCTCCTCTCCAGAAACACAATCCAGTTGTTGTTTTAGGCTGGGGTTTGTAAAAGTCTTTGGACTTGAAAGAAAAATGTAGAACAAGACCTTAAAGTTACACACAACACTGAGAGCAGGGCAGCTGCCCCGGGGGACGCTGGAACCCCAGTTGGTGAGGGATTACCCCCATTTGCGGTCCACCGTGGCAACTACCGGCTCCTGGGCTGAGATGAACAGGGCATCCCTCCTTCCCTCCCTCCCTCCGTCTCTTCCTCTCTCTCTCCCTCCCTCCCCCCCTTCTTTCCTCTCTCCCTCCCTTCCCTCCCGCCCACAAGTATTTGTTGAACTCTTCTTTGGCTAGACGCTGACCGTGCTGTATTCTGGGTCCACAGGAGTCAAAAAAGAACTGGCGTGGCCGCTGCCCTGAGGCCCAAGGCCTGTGCCATCGGGAAGCAGAAAAAGACAAAGCAGCTAAGGAGACACACAGCAGTGTGAAGACCGCCTGGCAGGCTCTGTGGGCTGGGACATTCTAGCCTTGTTTTCAAGGTCTAATAAGCGAGGGTTCAACTTCCCACCAACTTCTCCCGAAGCACCGAGAGCACGCTGCTGGGATGGCGTTCTGATGAGGGAAGGCGAAGGTGGCAATCCCAGCTTCTCTGCCCAGAGCCCGGTGTCTCCTTCACCCGTCCCCCTGCGGATGGAGGACCGGCTGGGGGTGGTGCGACAGCCCAGAGGGTCCCTCCCCGGGGCCTTTCCCTGAATTCCCACCATTTTTCTTAGTGGCCCGCTAATCTAGGCACCCCAGCTCAGAGACTCGGAGCCCTCCGTCCTTGCTCCGTCCAGCTCATTCCAGAGTCACTGAGCAGTCCTGTTGCCTCTGGCATCAGCCCCCTCATCCACCTCAGTGTCTCCGTTTCACTTCAGGCCTGCATCTTCCACTGCTTGGATGGCTGCAGTAGACAACATGTTCCACTGGCCTGAGCCAAAACCTTCAAGGGCTCCTCATGGTGGAACAAGGAAGTCCACATTCAGACCTCAAGGACTTCTGCAATCTCCCTCTCTGATTTAATAGTTCCAACCCCTCTACATGCTCCCAGAATTCCCAACAGAAGGGACCGTACCTTCTTTGCTGAAAAAACACACCCCGCGTGTGCCTTCCCATGCGCCAGCCCTGGCAAATGCCGTCGCACCACCAGGAAGCCACCTTCCCAGCCCCAGCCCCTAAGGCCATGTCACTGAAGGCTTTCTGGACTTCCCGCTCAATCTTTGTCCTTCCTGCTCAATCTTTGTCCTCCCAAAGGCTCTACCAAGCTATGGATTTGGCTTCTGCAAGGTCCCCTCCCCTGCCCGTGCTCCCATCTGCAGATTTTCCCTTCATTCTCTCATCAGGCTGGAGACCACTGAGAGAGCCTTTGACACTTGTGAGGGTCTGGACAATGCTGGTCCTCCACCCGCGGGGGGCAGGGGTGAACGAGTCACCCTGCATCCTGCAGGTCCCCCATTGCCCTCTCCCCATAGCAGCCCGTCCACTCTCTGCCAGCCTTGCACAGTCTACCACGCTGCCCAATGTTGAGACAAGAGTCATGAACAACAACCGTCGAAAAGGAATCCATGTCAGCGGGCCCCAGGGAGGCCCCATAGCAAAGCCTCAGGGTCACTTTCTTCCACCCTCTCCTCTTCCCTCCCAGCAAACTGGACCTCCCAGCTAGACACCTTGGGGTCCCCACTTGCCTTGGGGTCCCCACTCGTGGCCTCTACCAGCTGTAGCCCCAGCCACTGCTCCCCAGGTCCCTGAGCCCACCCTAGCAGAGGCGGGACGTGTGCACGTGTGTGCACGCACGTGTGTGTGCGCGGTTGGATGGCATCCCTCCCCCACCTGGCTCCCAGTGGGTCCATCCGTGGGGGCTGGGGTACAGCCCTGACTTCTGTCACCCCCCCACACTCCTCTGGCCTCGGGCTCCTACCTCTGCTCCCATAATCCATTCTCTGTGCAGGAGCCAGAGGGATTTATTTAAAATGCAAAAGAAGCATCTCAGTGCGCTTGGCATGAAATCTACGTTCTCCACGGCCCTGCAGCCCCCGCCCCCTTCATCTCCACAGCACTCCTCCATCTCAGCCACTCAGCCACTTCGAGCTGTGCGGCCCTGGGTCCAACCATGCCTCAGCCTCGGTGTGCACCTGTGTCCAGTCTCCTGCAGGGCTCCCCAAGTCCCCCGTTGTCCTTTCCACCCAGGGCGGGACTCTCCCGCTCCCCAGTGACTCAGCGCCAAGACCCGGTGGTAGGTGTATGGACGACATGCTCTACCCTGATGCTAGAACCTTCTGATCACCCCTCTACAGCAGAGAGGGGGGCTGGGATGCCCCAGGGACTCCCCCCCGGCTCCTGGGAGATGGAGCTGGGATTCCAGGGAGCCGGTCCCTGCTGGCTCTCCCTGTCCAGTTCCACGAGGATCTGCTAGCCCAGGCCGATATTTCTCCATTTGTTCCCACTATCCCTCCACGAGCTCCCAGCTGCTAGTACACTTTCCCCAGACACTCCACGCATGTGACTCGATTCCACAGGCACTCACTGGGCAGCTTCCACACGCCCCGCTGGGAGCAGCAGACACAGAGTCACAGAGAACAAGCGGACGTGAAAGCTCACACTCCAGGGAGAGAGGCGGCAGGTATCGGTGATAAGAACGCCGTGTTCTAGAGAGTTCTTTGGAGGACGCCACATCAGGACTGCGGAGGAGAATGGCAGGCCACATTTCTGTCCCAGGAAGGCCTTTCTGAGGAGCTCCCATTTACATCATCGTTTTCTTTGATAACCTGGGACATTTTCAATCACACATACAGAGAGAAGACGACAACAACCCCCTCCCCCATACCCATCACGCAGCCTTAGGGATCCTGCAATCCTTACTTTGAAGCTATTTGAACACAGCTAAATAGTAAAGACCCCAAGGGACTCGAGCACCTGTGGATTTTGGCGCCCATGGGGTCCTGGACCCCATTCTCTGTGGATACGGAGGGGCAACCACATAGTTGAAAAGGCTGTGGCTGGGTCCTGGTCCTGGGGCTGTGGGGTCAGGTGGGGCTCCGGGGTTGTAAAGAGCCATTGTGTCCTCTGGGCCCTTCCCAGGAGACAGACTTCCCGGCAGACACAGGGCCTCTGTGGAAAGCTCTGCAGTGAGCCTCGACATGGTGACCCCACAGACCCAGCCCACGCCGGCTCTGGAAGCCCCTCTCAGGGAGGGGCCACAAGGGGGCTGGGGGAAACCTGGTTCCAGTGGGGAGACCAGAAGCATCTGCAGACGGTTCCACCCAGGACCCCATGGGCAGCCCGGGAAGAGGGACCACAGAGAACTGCCCCAAACACTCCTTCAGTACCGCTCCCTCACTGACAACACAAGTCACCGGACAAGGACCTCGCACGCTCAGGGACAGCCAGACAGGTGGCCTTTCTCACCCAGACAGAGGGGCTCGCCCGGCCCCAGTCCCTGCCTGTGTCTGGACTCTCAGCACAGCACACTCCGCCAGCGTGGACATAGAGCTGAGGGCTTCGTGGAAACGTAAGTGAGTGAGAAGAGGCTCCTATCCCAGAGTTGCTGGATCCACAGTCTCTGGGGTTCTGGCAAATCCCTTCCAACTCTTTGAACCTCGGTTCTCCATCATCCAAACGGGTGCTGTAAGCCCTGCGTGGCCACTCGGAAGACTGCACTCTGGCTGTGTGCCATGAGACTCGAAGCTCTTGCCTGGGAGAGGCTGTTTCAGCAGCAGAGAGCGCTGGGCTCAGCACGCACCTGCTGAATATCTAAAAGAGGCAGCATGGTCGGTGCAGCTCTGAAGGCAGCCTGCCTGGGTTCGAATCCTGGCTCTGCCACTTACTGACTGCAACCCCGGTTACCCTGTGTCATGCCTCATGCCTCAGTTTCCTCGGCAGGAAGGGAATAATAATAGCACCTATCTCATGGGGTTCTTGTGACCACATAGATCATCGCTGGCGGACAATAAACACCCATGGAGCTGGGCGCGGTGGCTCATGCCTGTAATCCCAGGACTTTGGGAGGCGGAGGCGAGAGGATTGCCTGAACCCAGGGGTTCGAGACCAGCCTGGCCAACTTGGTGAGACCTTGTTCCTTCAAGAAATAAAAAAATTAGCCGGGCGGTTGGTGTTGCATGCCTGTGGCTCCAGCTACTTGGAAGGCTGAGGCAGGAGGATCGCCTGAGCCCGGCAGGTCAAGGCTGCAGTAGCTGTGATCGTGCCACTGCATTCCAGCCTGGGTGACAGAGTGAGACTCTGACTCAAAAAAAGAAATAAAAATAAAACAAACGCCCATAGAAGCTGCCCCTGTCACAGGCCTGGGAGTGGTCCTCTACCCAGTACCCACCACAGTGCCTGCCCCACCAGGCACCGCTGTCTGCTCACGGCTGTTTTCCCCCACTTGGCGGGGCTGTTATACATCTGTGGAACTGAAATGCAGCTGACAGGGTCGGGGAGGCTGAGGGAAGAATGAACCTGAGAATCTAACAAAACCATTAAAATCCAAGCCTGGCGCTTCCCGGAGGCCGTGCCATGTGGGCCGAGGTGTGGAGCACCAGGGCAGTGGGACACTCTGGGAGCTGGGGGTGGGAGGGGGATGGGGACAGGCCCGGGGATGGAGAAACCCCCTCCCCCATAGACTGCCAGCATGGGTTTCCAAGGGTTCAGGAAGGTCTTGGGCGAGGCGGGAGCCTGATGGCCAGGGCCCCAGGAGGGACAGGAGACTGCTGCTGCCGACAAGGACCCCATTGTGTCCTGGGCACTGACAGCCCACAGAGGCCCACTCTGTGGGGAGCCCCCAGAAGGACAGAAAACAAGGGAGGGTGAGGGGGATGGGAGAGGCAGAGGCACTGCCTGGGAGGGGGTAGGGCGGTGGTGTGGAGGGTGACCCGCCAAGCCACAAAGCCGGGCACTGCTCTGGGGTCCCCAGTCAGCCCCTGTCCCACCCGAGTCCACAGGGAGGGCTGGGGAGACAAGAAAAGCAAGAGCCGGTCAAGTCAGATGGGCTGAATAAAGCACATTTCTTTATCTCTGTCCCCATTAAATGCTGGGACCTGAAGCCCCACCCTCCCTCCCTCCCTTTCTCTTGGATGCCTCTGAGCCTGGCTGAGCCTCTCGGCCCCAGACCGAGCCCCCCGGACCAAAATGACACCAGTTTCCTGTTTAAATATGAGCTGCCGGCAGGGTGGGTGGGGCCGCCCCAGGGGAGACCAGACACAGGCCAGTGGTGCAGGGCCCCAGATGTGGGGCCCGGGGTGGCCTGGGCCCCACGGACGGGGGAGGGGACAGGGCCCTTGCGGGAGGGGGTCACGGTCAGACAGGGAGGGTCGCTCGGAAGCCACGGCCCACAGCCACTCTCCCGCGGTGTGACCTTGGACCAGCGACCTCACCCTCCAAGCCCTGCCTCCCCGCCTGTGGGGCAAGGAAGGTGCCGAGGGCACCCTCGCCACAGCCACAGGGAAGCTGCTCACAACACCACCCAGCCAAGGTCAAGGACTCGGTGAAAGTCATGATGATGCTAGTGAGGGCTCCCTCCTCAGAACAGTGACAGCACGCAGTGGTTTCCCAAGAGCTAGGCATGGAGGGACACTGTCCCTCTGACCCTCTTCAGGGCCAGCTAGCAAGATGAGGAGGCTGGCCAGAGAGCCTTTCTGGAAGTGTGTTTGCAGGTTAATAAGTGCACCCGCAAAGAAAGGCTCTGCGATCAGTAAAACCTGGGAGACGCTGGCTTCACTGAGGTAAAGCAGGCTCCTTTGTGCAGGGCTTATCAGAGCCTTTATTCGACCCAGTGTGCATCCTGAATCATTAGAAAGGGAGGCAGAACGCATGATGGTTCCTAAATTTCTCTGCCGCACAGTTATGGAGAGCCAAGCATGAGTGCTCTGTGCCACCCGCTAAGGGAGAGGCCAGGTGTGGCTTCACCTTGGACATGGAGTATCATTCCTTCTCTTTTCTATTTGCACCCTCTTAGATTCATGGACCCTCTCCCCCATCCACACCGGCGCCTGACAACTCCCTCCTGAGGCCTTCATTCCGTCAGGCCCCGTCCCGGACATGAAGGTGATGAGAGGAGAATCTGGCACAAATAGAATCCGACGCCGCTGCAGGGGCCTCTGCCCTGCCCCCACTTTCATTGCTGGCAGAACTCTCTTCCCGGTGCTCGGCACAGAACCAGCGAGTCACTCTACACTCCCCTCCCACCTCATCCCTCACACCCCCAGCAGGTCCCCAGACCCACCTTCCAAGCTGCCAATATGGAAGCCACAGTGGCCATGGCGCCCCGCCCCCACAGAGCCTCCCCCGACTCCTTCCTCAGGCCCTGGGCCCCTCCTCTTCTGTCCCCTGAACCCACCCCACCAGACCACAGCGCAGGGTCCAAGGTCCAGGGTCCAAACTCACTTCCTGGAGCCTCTCAGGTCCTAGCTGCAAAACGGGCAGAACGAATCTCGCTTTGTGCGCCTCCCTGGGTTGTGAGAAGTCAAGGGAACCAACAGGGCTGCATTCTCAGCAGACACGAGGGCTGTGGCCAGGGACAGCCTTGTGGCTGGGCTGAGGCCCTCCTCCCAGGAAGAGAACATGGAGAGCAAAGCATCTCCCCAAAGAAAGAAACTTCAGAGGCAAAACCACAAGTCCCATGAGGAGGGAGGGAGGGAGCGAGGCCAGGACACCACTTGGTGGGAGGACACCCTCGGAACCCTCAACGCCAATGGCATGAGGAACCCACCAGCCACGGCCTGATGACCCACGGTCCCAACCACACCCTCTGACCTGCTGGCCAGGGAAAGTCCTTGCAGACTCGGGCCTGGGGCTCAGGAAAGTGCATTTAACACCGCCTTTCCTGCCCCGTGTCACCTCACTCTGTCACCTCACTCTGCCAGCCGGGCCGGAGCCCCGAGGGCAGACAGAGAGGATGGGTGGGCTCAGGCTGGCTCAGGCCAGCAGGTCTGCAGTTCGGCTGTTGCAGCGTGGCTGAGGATGTCCTGACCGTCTCCTGAATAAAACAGGGGGAGGCCTGCAGTCACCCACGTGATCCCTGCCCTGACGCTCTGGGTTCTAATCTGGGTCCTGTGAGCAATGAAATCCAGGGAGAAGCCCAGCAGGAAGCGGGACCAGGCCTCAGCCAGTCCACGGGCCCTGTGGGCTGGCTCTTGCCTCCTGTTTTCATGCCTGAAGGTGGGATCGTGCCCCCGTGATGGCGGCTGGGGATGGAGCAGGGGCCCTGACAGCCACTGCTCATGAGTCAGCAAGAAAGTAGTGAAACCAGGAAGCTGCTGTCCTTGTCACGCCTTCCCCCCTGCACGCAGCACACACCTCAGGTCAGCTACCCGCAAACTCTGAAGAACGGTCACAAATAATTAAAACGGAATACGGTTGTCAAGATGAATTAGCCAAGGACCGGGACCTCCACGTTCTCCTCCTCTGTGCCGTCCAGGAGACCTCAAGCTGCTGTCAAGTGAAAGGTACCTGTGGGCCAGGGGTCTCCTGGACACTGGGGCAGACCAGGGAGGTACAGCTGCGATGCACAAAGGCAAGAGGGGTACCACAGGGGGTCAGGCACAGAGAGGGGCTGGGACGTGTGTTCCCCAGCCCTCGGAGGCTTGGGGGTGAGTCAGGGTGCCTGCTGTCAGGTGGCCAAACACCACCAGCTCCACTCACCCCGAGCCTTAGGGCCCCAAAGCCTCTGAAGACCCGTGGAGCAAGCTGGGGGCTCCAGGCACAGTGCCCCCCACACCTACACATTCCACCACCTGGGAAGAGGTGAACACAGATCCTCTGGGAGGCCTAGTGAGAGAAAGTCTCCTTTCTTCCTGCAGCAGGGAACGGGTCGTGGGCCCAGGAGTAATGTGTGGCATTAGTGGGTATGAACTCGTCTGTGGAAGCCAGGCACAGGCCTGATCTTCATGCCCATGTGCCAGATGGCCACCACCTTGCTTGGACCATTGCAGTAGTCTCTCCGGTCTCTTGTTGCCCTGCTGCTGGAGAAGTAGAAGCATGAGTATTGTCATGCCCGTTGTGCAGATCAGAAAGCTGAGCTTCCGAGAAATCACCTGGCTCACGGTGACCGGGCCAAGGCAGCAGGACAATGGACTTGAACCCAGGGAAGGCATCTTAAACGTCATCTGATGCCAACATCAGGACCAGGGGCCAGGCAGCAGCATCCCTCAGGTGGTGACAAACACTGCCTCACTGGAGTAGCCAAGGAGAGCATGGTCCCAGGAGAGAGGCAGCTGGCCTGAGGACAGGAAGAGTGTGGCTTGTTGGTGGAATCCAGGTTGACAGGAGCCAGACATGATGAGGACCTTGGGTCTGACTCTAGGTGTGGCGGGAGGACCCTGGGGGTTTCCAAGGGCAGACCTGGCAGAGGCTCTTAGCAGTGGGCTTGGACAGTGGTAGTGAGGACCCCCTCTTTCATGCATCAACCAAAGTGGCATCGTTTTCTCTACTGATTCAATGAGTGATAATGAATGTCAATAACCAGCATTTATTAGGCACCTACTGTGTGCCAGTTGTTGTGCTGAGCATTGTTACAAACATTCATTCTCTCATTACTATTTTTTTTTTTTTTTTG
>NW_007249305.1:170377-207766 GCF_000164805.1 Carlito syrichta | reverse complement strand
GCTCTGGCGATCCTTCCGCCTCAGCCTTCCAAGTAGCTGGAACTACAGGTGCGCACTACCATGCCCAGCTAATTTTTTATTTGTTGTGGAAATGAGGTCTTGCCAAGTTGCCCAGGTGGATCTCGAACCCATGGGCTCAGGCAATTCACTCACCTCGGCCTCCCAAAGCACGGGATTACAGGCTGAGCCACCAAGCCTGGCTCTCTCATTATTTTTATTTGTGATTACATATATACATATTTTATTTTAAAGATGTAGTGTACAATTCAGGATTGGGTATACAAGCAGACGTCATACAGGTAAAGTTTGGGCCTCCCTCTGGAATATTATGCAACCATAAAAAAGGACACTCATTCTCTCATTAAATCCTCATGCGACCTCACAGGACAGGCGCTTTCCTTGTCATCCCCATTTTCCGGATGAAGACACCGAGGGCTGGGCAGGTTAAGCCGCTTGTCCAACACCCCAGCCACGGGCAGAGTTGGAAGCCATGTCTGAGCGCACAGCCTGAGTTCTTATTCCCAGGACCCTGAGCCACACATGTGCAAACACACACACAGACACACACACACACACTGCTCAAGCCAGGTACTCCCTGGGAGCTAGGAGACACTAGGTAGAGGCGGAGCGGGTGGAGCGCAGAGGACCATGTGCCCATTGGCGAGTCTAGGCCGGGTGCCCATGTCTCACTCCTGAATAAAACGACAGGAGCGCGAGGATGCGGGACATGGGTCCTACCTCCCAGGCCCACCGGACCGATCCCCCCCTCCCCCTCCCCCCTGCTCCTCTGCCTTCAGAAACAAATCCAGGCTTGCTTCTCTCAGTGTGGGGTTGCCATGGAAACACATCCCGGTGAGCCCTGTCCGCCTATCTCGGGGCCACTTGGAACACTTAAAGACACAGCCTCAGCCCGTGGCCAGGGAGGGACGCGGGGATGCAGGAGGGCTGTGGCTGCTTTTGAGTGTCTGTGTTCATCATCTCGTGGTTGCAGGCCACCAGCGCTGGCAGGGGGAAGGTCGGGCCCAGGGCGCAGGCGGTTCTCAACCAGGTGCTTTGCGACTGGCCAGCCCCTCGCCTCGTTGGCTCTGGGGTGAGTCCCATTTCACAGAAGAAGAGACTGAGGCTCCAGGAGGCTAGGTCGCTGTAGCGGGCACTACCGGTGTTCTGGGCAACCCACCCACTGCCTTTAGCCCTTGACGTCCTCCGTCCAGGAAAGCCCTGGTCACGGACAAGCTGGGAGGGCCGTCACCCCAGCTTCAGTCACTTCCCCTCCGGTGCCTGCATGTTCCTGCACCTGAATGGCAGGTGGCCCTGGGACTGTTCCGAGCCACCCCTCCTCAGCCCGGGACCCACGGGTGTGGGCAGGAAAGCCCCAACCCCGGGACACAGCCGGCAGCCCGGTGCCCCAGCAGGTCAGGCTGAGACTGGCCTCGTGGACTGCGCCCAGACTCCTCCCTTTGCATGGCATCCTCCCTCCCGCTTCCCCACGCCCCCCTCCTTCCCCTGGGCATCACCCTAGATAAGCCACTCACAATGAATCTCCACCTCCGAGTCCGCTTCCGGGATACCCTGAGCTCAGCCACACCGGAGGGATCCCGTTCCCCAGCCTCAGCTCCCGTGGCTCCCACCACCCCAAGCCTGGACTCACCGCCACAGTCACCGCCAGCCCCATCCCATGAGCCATGCTCTCCTGACCCAACAGGCCTCGGCACGTGCCCTGTCCATCCACCGTGCTGGGCCATCCTTCTCAGGCTGCCTCCTGGGTCGGGGCCCCTTCTCCAAGGGCCAGGGGTAGCACTACCTCTTCTGGGAGGCCATCCCTGGTCCTCCCCCGCCATGGAAGGGGTCAGAGGGTACAGTGGCCTCTCCTTTGACATCTTTCCCACACCACTCCCCCCAGAGCCTGCAGTGGGGGCCCGCTGGCTCGCCTTTGAATTCCCACCATCCCGCCCAGGGTTCACCGCTGAGAACCTGCCAGTGAATCGGTGCCCCTAGGACCTGTTGCTGAAATGAAGGAAGGTGCACTTATGCAGCACCTCAGCCACACCAGCAAGGGCCACATAACCGGCCATCCCCCTCACCCCCACAGGCTGGGCTCCAAGCCCTGCGTGCCATCCCCTCACCTCCTCGGGGCTTTGCTTATGTGTCATCCCGCAGAGAGGTCCCCCCGACCTCTATGAAAACCAGCGCCCCACCATCATGCACACGTACGCACATGTATAACTCGTATATGGTTATATCATAATAAAAACATTCAATTATGCACGTGAAATCAGAACCACACAAGATTTACACCACAGATCAACAAATACTAAACAAATCCACACGGACGCATGCGACGTGGTCTGCCCTCCACTGTCTACTGCTGGAACCCAGGGTCCAGAAGAGAGTCCGTGGCACACTGTAGGCGCTCAATCAGCATTTGCGAACGAGGGACCATGGTGCAAGCTCCGGGCTTACTCACTGACAGTTGGGACCCTGGTTGACCTGGGCAAGTCAAACGGTGAGCCTGGGTGTGGCCTGGCACTCACAGCCAGTGGCAGGGTCCCAGCCGTCAACCAGGGACAAGGAGAAAGCCACTCCAGGCCCAGGTCCCAAAAGTTCAGGGAATGCAGTCTCCCGAAGGCCACACTCAGGACTTGGGAGGGCGGAGGTCTGGGCGCCTGGCCGTGGGGACCAGGGGGCCTTCACTTTCTGAGGCCCTAGACGGTCTCGGGCGGGCCCTGCACCTGGTGCCCCAGGGAAATGGGGCCCAGGCGAAGGAAAACTGCCCCAGACACGAAATGTTGCTTCCTCCAGGGATCTCCAGAGGAAGCCGGCTTTAGGATGACACCATCACCATGTGCCCCTAGCCCGGCCACCATCTGTCCTCCTGGCCCTGCTCTGACCTGTCCTCTAACCCTGTGCGTGAGTTATGAGCAGTCCCATTGCAGGAGGAGGACAGAATGCAGGGCTCAGAGGGGGATGCAGGGGTCTAAGCCTCACGGTGTCCCCTTTTGGGGTATCTCGCTCTGTGTGACCAGGTTCCAGGTTTACTCAGACCTCTGTCACCCTGTCTCCTTTTTTTGGTTTGTTTTTGAGTTGGAGTCTCACTCCGTTGCCCAAACTGGAGTGCAGTGGCCGCTCCCGGCCACCGCAGCCTCGACCTGCTGGGCTCCGGCGATCCTTCCGCCTCAGCCTTCCAAGTAGCCGGAACTACAGGCGCGCGCTACCACGCCCGGCTCATTCTGACTTATTGTAGAGATGAGGTCTCGCCAAGTTGCCCAGGCGGGTCTCGAACCTGCGGGCTCAGGCAATCCACTCACCTTAGCCTCCCAAAGCGCTAGGATTACAGGCTGAGCCACCGAGCCTGGCTATCCTGTCTCCTTTTATGTTCTCTTGTCATTTAGAGTGAGTGTACACACACGCACACACATGTGCACACACCCTTGCAGCAGTCATACAGCTTAAAGCCCAACATCGAAGCTGCCGGCCCAGCGAACAACCAAGGGCAGCAGTTCGTGAGGTCTGAGGTCTGGGACTTGGGGACAGGATAAGGACACCCTCGTGAGGGATGTCCTCCTGACAGCCCAGAGTCCCGGGAGACCTGGGACCCTAGGTACCAGCCAGGTCCTCCCCAAGCCGCCGGCACTCAGGAGGAGCACTGGCTGGGACAAGGGTTCCGGAGGGGCCTTCCCAGTCCCCTGCGGCTGGCCCGGGCAAGGGCCAGGAAGAAGCTGGGCTGCCTCCCCAGAGCCCCGGAGATGTTTTGAACGGGGTGGTTATGCTTTTTTCCTTTTCCAGTGCTTGTGGTGTCCTGCTGACAGACAAGGAAAATAAAGAGTCATTTCCTACTGGTCTGGGGTATTTTTTCTGCTCATTCCAAGAATTCCGTGATGCTGGGCGTGTGGCATGCAGTCCACCCAGCCTGTTCCCAGACCGGCCTCACAGATCTCAAAGCTTCCTCAAGAGGACAGCACCCCACACACCGATACAGCCACATGCAAGGGTGGCCTGAGCTTCGACGCTCGCAAGACCAGCCCCACTATTGGTCTCACCCTATTCCCAGAGCCCCCTTCAAGATATGCCTTTGTCAGAGGGGAAGACTGAGGCTCAGAGAGATTAAGTAACGTGTCTTAAGCCACACAGCAAGTTCATGAAGGAAAAGACAAATTGAGGAGAGGTGTTTTTTTTTCCCCCTTAGCAGAATAAAAACAAATAGAGTTGCTTTTTTTTCCCGAAGGCTCCAAACTGCACAATTTAATCCTGGTGTCAGCCAAAGATGGAACACACCCAAAGATGTGACATTGGGTGATGTATTTCCATTGGGAAGTGAGCACCTGGGCTTCGTGGATGGTCCCAGCTCCGCCTGGTGTAGACACCAGTGGCTGTGAAAAGAATTCACTGAAGAATTCACAGCCCCCCTCCCCAGTGGATGGGATCCCAGGGCTGACACGAGGGTGTCAGGCTGGCATGAGGGGAACGTCTGGGCCTTCCTCCTTGAGTGGTGTTCTGCTCTTCTCTGGACAGCACACGTGGCTGTGAGAAGGCTCTGGAGAAAGCCCCCCCATGGAGTGTGGCCACACTCCCTTGCTGTGTTCTTCACACGCCGAATCCAGGTGCCCTGCACTGACATGTCTGCAGAAAGGCCATGCTGGTCACACGTGGTCTCTTCCTGTCACTCGGCGTGGCAGGGAGAGGATCGGTGTCAAATCAGCCCCCCTTATCCCATCCGTCCACCTTTCCAGGCACAGGGCAGGCAACACCACCAGCAAGATGCCCCGGTTCCAAAAACACTCCCTTTTGCAGAGAAACCCTCCTCTGACCTGCATGGTTCAGCGTGGTGGCCACCATCCCACACGTGGCTCTTCACCTTTCAATTCATGAAAGTTAAACAAGATACCAAAGCCCATTCCTTGATGGCAGTGGCCACACTCAGATGCATTCGATGTGCACATGGCTTACCCTGGACATCGAGAAGGCTCTCAAAGTCCCAGACCCAGGGCGGCGTCAGCTGCTAGGACAGCCTGCTGATGACCCCACCCTCAGGGAGGGTCCTGGAGCCAGGGATGCCCCCTGGGTTCCCAGGTCGCCAGAGCCCAGCCCGCCAGCTGTGGACAGTGCACCTCTACGTCCCTGTGTGACCCATGGCAGAAAGGGCATGCAAAGTTTCACCTGCCAGCCCCGATGTCCATCCTCTGGGTTCTCAACCTTTCCCTCACCTGCAAAGTGGGCATAGCAACATCGCCCTGCCAGAGGGTGCGTGGACCGCCCAGCCTCACGGGAGGCCCACATAGAACAAAGTTCTGCTGAGTCCAGGTCCGCTAAGTCTAGTTCCGCTGAGTCTGGCTCCACTGGACCCAGCCAGTGACCCACTGCACAGAGAGGAGGGGAGGGAGAAGCCTCCAGACAAAGGGAGCATTGTAAACACTGAAAGCCATCTCACCAAAGCCGCAAGCACTTTGTGGAGAAACTCGCAGGGGGTTGCAGACAAGGCACTGGGGAGAAGAAAACAGCTGGGGGGAGGGGGGACACGGGATTGGAGAAGGGCAGGGGCACAGGGCATGCACCACAGGAGAACGCATTTGTCAGAGCAAGAAAGAGTCACTCCCCATGTCTTCTTTTTCAACAGCAGGGCTGCAGGGCCGGAATTCGAAGCCCCATAATTCTCCGCATGCTAGTAGGACTCAGCCAGCAATTGGTGAATGAATATCTAAATGAATAGAAAACACTACAGGAACAGACTTGGACAAGCTATTTAAAAAAAAAAAAAAGCGAGGAAACCCAGAATGCCTGGATGGGAGGGTCAGGCAGGGCTCCCCAGCTCTCCCCGTCGCTGGTCTGGGTGGAGCGCTCTGTGATCACCACCACCCTGTATTTGTTTGACGAATATCTTTTTGTGACCCAGCAGCGTCTTACAGAGGCATTCACAAGGCACATAGCATCCAGTCCTGGGAACATTGGGATCCCAGCGCCCGCCCTGCCCGGTTAGAGAGCACTACTCTGTCTCACAATGGTGAGTGAGGACGACCAGAATCACCCTCCGTTCCTGTAAAGATACATTTCATCTGCACAGCACTCCACACTTGTATAGCCTTCACCACACTCGCTTTGCTGGGTTTAAACTTGGAAAAAGTAGTGTGGCCACCTGAGGGTAGAAATGCTGCGTGTTCGGGACCCTGCCCCTTGCCCATGGTGAGACTCTCGACAGACCCCTTGATCCCCGAAGCCTCAGTTCCCCGGCTGGGAAAGTGGCGATGGACCCGTGCTGTCCACCTTGACTGTGGTCACTGGTAAATCGCCACACACCCCGGAGCGATTCTTGTGCTGGGTGCAGCCCCAAGTGCCGAGACCCAGCCAAGAGCAAGGCGGAGCAGCGGCCACCTTGGGAGACAGACAATGGACAAGGAACGACACATTCCACTGTGACACGCACAAGAAGTGATAGCCCGGGGTCCCCTGAGGGCTTCGGACAACCCAGTTTGTGGAGCAGAGTTGGAGCTGAACACATTCGAGATCTATGGCCACTGTGGAAAGGCAATGGGTTGGCATGACTGTTGTAAAAGAAGATTAAAAGGTTTTAGAGAAAAGGGGTGAAAGTGAGACTGAGAGCCAGACAAGAGGCCTCAAGGGCCAGGCCAAGAGCCACTGGCCAGTCCCAGAGCCACTGGCCAGTCCCGGGGACTGCATCAGGACTGGCCGGTCACCAGGGCTGTTTTGAGCTGAATCTTTCTGCGGCCTCCTCAGTCCTTCCCCATGCCAGTAGCCAAGGGGTTCATCTGCCCTAGCAGGGGTCTCTCGAACCCAGCACTACGGCCAGCACCCACTCTGCCTTGGCAGTGTCGGCACCCGCCTGCCACTCAACATTGTGCATTTCACCCAAGTCAAGAATGGGGCTCCAAGTCACACCCTGATCTCTCGCCATGCCAACAATGCAGGCTGCGTCCTGACTCCTCCCAGGCGATGCCTCTGGGGTCCCAGGAAGGACCCTACTGAAGACACACCAAGGCTCAGTCCTGGAGGGGGTGGAGGGTGAGCTCATGTCAGGAACTGCCAAGAAAAGTGTGTTCCGGGGGAACAGCCTTTGTGAAGGCAACTGTCAGTGGAAAGTCTGGAGCCCTGAGGGACCGACGGCATCACACAGGAAGCCGGCACAGACACTGACGGGGAGAGGGTCAGGGCCAGCACAGAGTCTTGAGGACACATCAGGGGTGTCGGGATTGATCTGAGAGCTCTGGGAGTCGGACAGGGGTAAGCCACGATCAGACCGAAGTCCACAAAGAGCGCCCCAAGTGCCTGGCATTGGCAAGTCCTCAGGCATGGTCTTGGTGTACCCTGGATGCACATGCTGTGACCATTCTCTTCCGGTCTCTAGCTTTTCTGTTCATTTTCTCAACAGTGTCTTTTGATGATGGAAGTTTTTAATCTCAGTGAAGTCCAATGCATCAAATATCCCTTTTATGGTCGCTATTTGTAATGCCCATCTAAGAAATCTTTGCCTAACTCAAGGTCATAAAGATATTCTCCTGTTTTCTTCTAGATATTAAAGAATTCCTTTAACTCAATAATAAAAAGACAAATAATGTAATTTTAAAATGGGCAAAGGGCTTGAAGAGATATTTCACAAAAGAAAATATTCAAATGACAGTAAGCCCAGAAAAGATGTTCAACGCCACCAGCTAAATAGGGAAATGTCCATTAAAACCACAGTGAGGTTGGGCGCAGTGGCTCATACCTGTAATCCCAGTACTTTGGGAGGCTGAGGCAGGAGGTTCACTTGAGCCCGGGAGTTCAAGGCCAGCCTGGGCAACATAGCGAGATCCCATCTCTACAAAAAAATAACTGAGCGTGGTGGTGCATGCCTGTAGTCTCAGCTACTCAGGAAATTGAAGTGGAAGGATCGCCTGAGCCCAAGAGGTCAAGGCTGTGTTGAGCCCTGATTGGGCCACTGCACTCCAGCCTGGGCAACAGAGTGAGATCCTGACTCAAAAAAAAAAAAAGACCTGCACTCAAAAGTTCACAGCAGCTTGGTTACATAGCAGCCAAAAATGGGGACCATGGATAAACAAATTATTGCATAGACATAAGACAGAACACTAGTCAGTAATAAAAAATAAAGGACTACAGATAAGGCAACAGCGTGGATGAATCTTAGAAACATTAAGCCGGTGAAGAAGACCAGACACCACGGGGCATACTGTAGGACTCCATTTATAGGAAGTTCTAGAAGAGGCAAAGCTAATTGATGGTGACAGAAAGCAGAGCAGCGGTTGCTCCCAGGGAGAGAACAGGGATTGACCAGGAGGGGAATGAGGAAACTTTCTGGGACGATGGAAAACTCTGCATCTCGACGGGACTGATGTACACCAGGTCAAAATGAACTGAGCTGTGTGATTTAGATCTGCAGATAAATGATGCCTCAATCAAGTCTGCAGTTCTTGGGCAGGGAAAGAAAAACGTTGCTGGAAAAATGCATCTGAAAGTACTGGGACTATTTTTGAAGGCTTTCTTGAAGTTCAGGATTGTAACCAAATACGCCCAGGGCTGTGGGGAAAGGCAGACGCACAGCACGCACTGCTGGAAGGTTCTGTTGTTCATCGTCCAGTGAGGCCCTGTGGAGTCCTACTGTGTGTCACCACCACGGTGCCCCATCTCCGGAGCAGCAAAGACAGATCCGAGGGTGCCCACCCGCCAAGAAGCTGAGCCCTCCCGCCACGGCACGCAGGCCCTGCCTCTCTAGAAGTCAGACATCAGATTTTCCAGGGACCAACTAAAGGCGTTTTAACAAACAAACAAACAAACAAACAAACACAGCCACTCGGCCACAGTGCTCCCCCCAGGCCCTGGACAACCCCCTCGCCCCCCGCCCAGGAAGCAGGTGCAGAGGGGAGAGGCCTGTGGCTGGCCTCTGGTGACAGCGGGCCGTTGTCCACACGGTCAGCATGCCAACATCAGCGAGGTTTCCCAAGTCTCCACCGACGAGCTCCCGGCCCCTGCTCTGCAGAAAGGGTGGGACTGGCCGGGCCTCCCACAAGGCCACAGCCACGGGATGACCCATCTCCAGGCCCTGCTGATCCTCCTGCCCCTCGCAGAAGCTTCTGGAGCATCCTGCTTCCCTCCTGTGTGTGACAAGCCAGTCCTTTCTGGACCACTTCCTCTTACGAGACAGAAGAAAGACAGTGACCAACCATATCATGCCATATGGGTGCGTGACACTGCCTCGGGCACCAAGACTCAACAGGACTTCAAAACTCCTCCCCAGCCACCCAGTTCTCAGCCTTGCCCCAGGAAACCGGCAGGGGCAGGGCCTTCTCTTAGGAGGGTTTTGTGGAGGGACACAGAAGTCCCCAGGTCAGCTGCCGCCCACAGGGCCGAGGTCCTCCCCGGGAGTGAGGCATGTGACCCCTACCTTTCAGATAGGGAAACTGAGGCCCGAGGTGACATGAAATGGCCAAGGTCACACAGTCGGCAAGTGGTAGAGACTGGATTCCAGAGCTCCTGGTTCCAAAAACAAGTGTCAAGGTCCAATGTCATTTTCCCCTTAAGAAACCTCAGAAGTGGGAAGGAAACCATGATATCCGTGGACTGTAGCAAGAAAGGAAGCCCCACGAAGGCCAAGGCCGCATGCTGCCAACTGTATGTGCAGGAATGAACAAATGGATGATGGCCAGAGGGAGGTATGAGACAGGAGGAAGGAGATGCACCCAGCCTCAGAGAGTACTTGCACTGACTCAACCTCCTCACACCCCTAGAGCCCCTGCTGGGCTCAGCTCCTGGGCTGAGGGTCCCAGAGCGTCCAGAGTCTGTAGGCGAAAGCTGAGAAGCAGGCATGGCATCCTAAGCTCGGCTGCAGCTTGGGAAGGTGTGTGTGCATGTGTGTGCGTGTGTGTGGTGCATACAGTGGGCAGGGGCAGAGGGACATGCGTGGAGTGAGGAAATCTGTCTGGAGAAAGGAGGGTGTGGTTGGGTAAGTAGGAGTGGGGGTGTGGAGGAGAGGTGTGTGAGGGGTGTGAAGGTGTTTGGTTGGTGGGTGTGCGCCAGGATGGTGTGTGCAGGTGTGTGCACAGGTGTGTGTGTGTTTGCACGGGGATGTGGGTAGGTGTGTGCAGGTATGTAGGTAGGTGCACACTAGGGTATAGGTGAGTGTGTGGAGGTGTGCACACAGGTGTGCACAGGTATGTGGGAGGTATGTACATAGGTATGCACAGGTATATGGATAGGTGTATACAGGGATATGTGTGTGTGTGCAGGTGTGTGCATGGGAAGGTGACATGCACATGTAGCATGCAGCAGCGTAGGCACCCACCAGCGTTGAAGGCAGTCTGTCTCGACAAGGCCATGATGGACAGCTCCATTCTCCATGGGGCTGACAAATTTGAGTCACAGCTCTGACTTGGAGGATCCCAGCTAGAAGATTCTACCTTCCCCGCTCATGCTCCCTAGGCTTTGATACCAGCTGACCTGTGCACTCCCTCCTGCCCACAGCAGGCCAAGGAGGGGCCCTCTCTGAACAACGGAGGGTGCACTGCTTTCCTCAGCATCTGAGAGCATCTGGGCCTGAGGGATCCTAGATAGCTCTGGCTTCCTGGTCTCTCCCTGGCCCCATTTCGAAATCACAGCCAATAGGGAGCCACCCCAGCATCCATGGGTACACTCGAGCTCATGTGGGGGGTCAGGGGAACTAGCCTGAGAAGAAGCACGTCGCCTAGAAGGAAACAGCACAAGGAGGCCTCCCCTCTGGAAGGACCAGGGTCACCCCTAGAGCATGATCCCACCAGGACAGGCACACTTGGCCTGAGGCTGCCCCGGGTCCCAGGGGCCACACCAGCTCCTCCCTCAGCCTAGTAGGACCTGGATGAGCCTGACGGTATCTAACATCCTCTAGGAGGAGGCCTGGTGTGTGGCCCTGGCACCCATGTCCCCAGGGATCCCCAGACTCCCAGCCACTGGACAGGTGACTACACTGGCTGCCACCTGTTTGGAGGAGTCAAGGCTGGCCTGGCCCTTGGTCTCAGCTGACCTACTCATCTGACATTCTGAGAACCACAGCTCGCCGGGACTGCCAGCTTCAGGAGGCCAGCCCTCAGCTACAGCACCAGCCAGAGTAGGTGGCATAAAAGTAGATTAACAGATGCTGGCTAGCTAGCCCCGAGAGGGGCCTCAGAGACCAAGTGAGCCACCCCTCTCCCCATTTTGCCGGTGAGGAAACTGCGGCCCAAAGAGAAGAAGCAATTTCCTCATTACAGATCCATCCACGAGGCTACCCTCGGGTCCAGCCGTCCACTGGAAGGCCAGCTGGAACTGACTGGTAGTGCCTGCCTGCCTGGCCCGCTTTCCTGAGGATTCTGGAGCCGATGAAAATGCCGCAACTGGTTAGTGATGTCTGTCAGGAAACAGGAAGGCAGAGGTGACAGCCTAGCCCCAGCAGCCTCATGTTTGCTCCTTCCGGCCCCAAGGAAAGGAGGGATGAGAGAGAAACTCCCCTCTTCCCAAGGGAGGTTACCGTTTTCCACCTCGGGCCCTTAACCAGGAGGTGTGCGCAGAAGTGAGCTGCAGAGACAGGAAAGCCCTGGGCAGCCTCTCTAGAACCACACCTTCCCCCCAGCCCGGAAACAGAAAGAATCTGGCCCAACCCCTAGTTCTCTCTCTGTCCCCTCCTACTTCCTCCCGCGGGTACTCTAACCACAGGAGAAGATTCCCTGTCCCAATAAGTCCCGTCCCACTCACTCCTCCTCCAAGGGTTCACTTGTGAACCGCCCTCTGCCTGGGGTGCCCTTGCTGCTGGGGAAAAAATATCCTTCCAGTGCCCCTCTCCGCCCCATGCCGAGCGATCCGTCCCCTGAGGCCTGCAGACAGAACCCATGCCCATGGTGCCGACCTCAGTCCTCCCCGTCCTTGGACCAGGCTCGTCATACCGAAGGCGCTCCATAAACGCATGGTGTATCGCACTGGCATGTACACAGACACCCCCTCTCTGGAGCTGGCAGAAAGGCTGCGAGGAGTTGCAAGAAAGAAAGGGAGGGAGGTGGGAGGCAGGCTTCAGGGAACCACAGCGTGATCGACTAACAGTGGGAGAGGAGCAAGAATGAATTCATTTCCTCCCTCTAGTAATTTGCCTGTAAATATTCACAAACCATGCAATTTCTCTCAGCCTTCCCATTAGAGACAAGCACATAAATAAGCCGGCGCTACCCAGGGGCTCTGCACACAGCCTGCTGTTGATCTCCTGAAATACCAGAGGGACTCTTTCCTGAGCCACAAGCTCCCTTCCCCGCTGAGTCCCGGGGAGTGCTGGGAGGTGGGTGAGCTGGAGGGCAAGGTCAGGTAAGCAGGAGTCCCAGGAAGGGGCTGACCCAGCTGCCCAGGTCCCAGGAAGGGGCTGACCCAGCTGCCCAGAGGCCGGATGAGGTGGCCTCACTTGTCAGGGCGTGGCTGGGCATCATCCTCCCCACCCTCACGGCGACACCCCTCCCCCATGGTGGGTTCGGAGGTCACACACAGGTAGGCCTCCGTGCTCCACAGGTCTCTTGATAGGAGAAAAACAAATGGCTCTTGAAATGAGGAAATGTGTGACATGGGGGAGGGAGCACGGGACGCCCCAAACAGAGAGGCCATTTGAGGGCCAGCAGCAAGACAGGGGTCGCCCCTCCAGGGCCCGGTCTCAGAGTCACCCACAGACCCGTCTCCTGCCTTTCCTCAGGCCCAGGGGAGTATGCAAGGAAGGGTAGACATCGTCCAGACTCAAGAGAAGTCAGCTCAAGAGAAGGGGTGTCTTTCTTCCTCCCCGGCTGCCCATGCAGACTCCCGGGATCCCAGCTGGGAGCTTAGGTCCAACCCAATCCTGCTGAAATGCTCAGAACGGAACCGAATCTGAGGAGCTCGGTCCACCGGAACTTGTGGCCCCAAGTCCTAGGATGACAATGGCAAACCCCGGCATGGCCCTCCCTGGGTACCCTCCCTCAAGTCCTCACGGTAGCCTTAGAAGGCAGGTTCTATCATGATCCCACTTTACAGATGGGAAACTCAGGCCCAGAACTGTAGCCACACAGGGAACGGGGCATGGAGTCAGGGCACAAACCCAGCTCTTCTGGCCCCAGGCTCTGTGTGCAAAACCACCAGTGCTCAGAGGAGGGAGGACGGCAGAGTAGAAGGAAGCTAGATATGGGGTCTCAGGACCGGTATGTTTGGTTTCTTTTTTTAGGGGGGGTGCCGTTTTCCCTTTAAATATATGGAAGTCCTCGTGCAGCCCACCCACACCCTTCCCTCGCTTGACCCCAGCAGCAGCTCTGCAAGGAAAGCTTATCATGCCCAATTCACAGATCAAAAGACTGATTTTCGGGAGGCTGAGAACAGCAGGTGAGGCCAATCCTTACAATGATCATAATACCATAAGAAAGGGATTGGCAGTAGTGGGAAACGGGCAGGGGAGGGGGGTGGGATAGGCAGCTGAGGGAAACTGCCAGGGGAGGGAGAGGCACACCTCATCTGCAAGGGTCCCTACATAACCATTTGTATGCCTAACCCTGAATTGTAGCCCACATCTTTATAATAATAAAAAAAAAAATCCAGGCCAACACCGCGGCCGCCTCTGTTGGCTTCAGGCCCTGCCCCTCCACCCACCGGATATGACTTGGGCAAGTCCTTCACCAGGTGGGCCTAGGCTCCACATCCCTACAGTGGTGACTGGGGAGACGGGTGAGGTGGCAGCACGCGTGAACGGCCACCCCAGAACGTGCCAGGCTCCGAAGCCCAGAACAGGCGCACGGCAAAGACTGACATTTACAACCGAGCGCCGGGCGCCCCGCGGGATCCTCCGCCGGCTAAGAGATTCAATTATGGTCATTACGGGGCACTTAGGAAAGCCAGAAAGACGGGCAGCAACAGGGGCGGGGGGGTGGGGAGCAGAAGCACCTTCTACTTAACCCTCAGCTAAACCCTGTCTCCCCAGCCCCCCGTCGCTGGTTTTTAAAAACTGCCTGCCACTTCACTTTATATGTTCATCACCCCAAAGCTACCTTGGAGTGAAAAACAAGTTCCCTGATGGAGAGAAAGACGTCGTCTGGCTCTTGGACCCACGGGCTAGACCCACCTCCTCAAGTCCCTGCTCTCTCGGGCAAAGAGCACAATGCTTGTTTTTGTCCTGTCCAGAAAGGTGGGCCTGGAAGAAGCAGCCCAAGAGGCCTGAGAGGGAGGGCCGATTTGCATCTCCCCCCATCCGCTCCAGACCCCCTAGGAGCAGGGGTCCCCAACCCCCAGGCCACATAGCGGGTGATGAGCAAAGTTTCGTCTGCATTTACAGCCACTTCCCATCGCTCGCATGACCGCCTGAGCGCTCCACCTCCTGCCAGATCAGCGGCGGCATAAGATTCTCCTAAGAGCACAAACCCTATTGTGAACTGTGCACGCGAGGGACCTAGGTTGCACGCTTCTTATGAGAATGAATGTCTGATGATCTGAGGTGGAGCTGAGGCGGTAATGCCAGCACCGGGGAGTGGCTGCAAATACAGATGAACATTAGCAGTGAGGTCTGGCTGCACAGTCCCCTGTCCCCTGTCCATGGAAAAACTGTCCTCCACGAAACCAGCCCCCGATGCCAAAATGGTCGGGGACCGCTCTCCTGGAGGCAGCAAGCCAAACTTCAGCAGGTGCTGGAGGTTCCCAGAAGCAGGCTGGGGATGGGATGTCCCTAGAGGGGACCCCTAGAGATGCAGTCTGCAGAGTATGCCAGTCTGCAGAGGTGTACGGAGGTGTGGTCAGAGACGGGGGAGATTCAAGTTAGGGAGTGTGTCCCTGAGAAAGGGGAAAGAAAACATACCAGGCAGAGAGTTTTCTCCACCACTAACTAACAGCACTGACTATTCCCAAGCAAAAGGACACCGCAGGCATAGAACTGTCAGAGAAAATACAGGACAACTGGTGACGTTTGAATTTCAGATAAGCAGCTAATCATCTTTCAGTTCAAGGTCCCCGTAGTACACGGAACACATCTTGCGTGGGCCAGGTGCACAGTAAAAATGCATGCATCACCTCTAGGAAGTTCTGTAGGAAGCTGGGCACCCTGGATTTTAATTTGCAAGACCCAAAGCCCTTCCCTGGAGGCACACAGGTGCCCGGGACACCGGAAGAAGCTGCATATCCAGCCACAGGGGTCCTGTGATGCCCTGGACGGGTCCCACACACTGGAACAGAGACAGATGGGGACAAAGAAAAGCAGGAAGCCAGCCCAAACAGACTTTCTGGGGGCCACCGTTGGACACGCGCCCGGGGGTGAACAAAAGCAGGAAGCCCACGGGCTCCCATCCTGAGAGAGGAAGTAGATGATTTCTTTTCCCTCCGTTTTCCAAGCTCTCTGGATTGTTTATTGTCTTCACAATAACAGCCACATACACACAACAAAGAACGCGACTTCTCTTCTCTTTTGGGGGTGGCCTGGTTATTCTATCATGCTGTGAGCGTGCTGAGGTTGGGGATGAGAGTTCTGGTCTCTGAGCCCCAGTGGTGCTCATCGAACGTCTGAGGGAAGAAGGGAGGATGGAGGAGGATGAAAGTGACTTCTGAGGACCACAGGGGCCGCCCCAGCAAGGGGGCTGGCTCTGGAACCCAAGCTCCCCTTCTTTTTTTTTTTTTGAGCTGGAGTCTCACTCCGTCGCCCAGACTGGAGTGCAGTGGCTGCTCCCGCCACTGCAGCCTCTACCCACTGGGCTCCCCTGCTGCTTCTAGGTGGGACGCCGTTGATGTCATGGGCCTGGGTGCCATTTGGACAGCAAGCAGCCATGGCCAGACCCTGGCCTGAGGCGCTGTGGCCTCCGCACTTACTGGGAGCCACTGGCCAGTGTGGGGACGCAGGAAGCAGGACTGGGCCTGCGGAGGGTCCCCAGGGACAAAAGCAGAGTCCACAGCCTCGGGCTCTGCCCCTCACACCTCCTCCCGTGGGACAAGCCTGCCTGTCTCATGGTTCAAGTTCAGTTTAAACAGATGTCTTCCTCCTGGGGCCCTAGCTTTGAAGTTGAAGAGAAAACCCCAGCTGCAAAGGGACCTGGCCTACTGAGGAGACCCTCTGGGGAGTCTCGGCCGAAATAAAAACAAAGCCCCTGGATCCTAGTCCCCTGGTATTTATGAGATTTTTAATTAGAACAGCTGCCTCCATAGACAGCACTGCTGAAAGGGAAAGGGATGGGGGGGAGAGAGGGAGGGTGGGAGGAGGGAGGCCGGGATCCCACAGAGGAGGAGGGACAACCCTCATAGGCTCAGGGCAGACTGCCACCCTGAAGACGAAGCTCTCGGCGTCCAACTCTCCGTAACACCAAGCACGGGTGCGCAGATGGTGCCCGGAACCCTGACAGCTTTCAGGAACTGCAGCCAAATACCCACCGACTCGGGAGTCCCCAGGACCCCGGCGGCCCTCAGGTGGCCAGACTCTGCCCTGTCTCCATCTGCCCCACCAGGAAACCACCCGGTCCTCTTGCAGGACTCAGCCATGGGGTCTCCACCTTTCGACCACATCCCACCCCCACCCTCTTGGAAGCATCTAATCTACGGACCAGCCAAGGGCGAGCAGTGGGGGCTGTCCTTCCAGATAGCAGGCAACAAGGGAATACACTGCTGTGGGGAATTAAAAACAAGCCTAAAATACACTAAGCACTGGCAGCTCTTACGATGTCAGTGATAAAACACTCAGCTTTGAAAACAAATCTTCTCGTGATCTAAGTTCTAAACAATTGTGGCTGTTGCTGGCGGGTTGCAATCGAATGTACGTAAGCTTCAAACAAGCACATTTTCATTATGTAGTCTTTAAAAAACCTCATGCTCGCATAGCTGTGAAGAGGTGGGTCAGAGAGGATGCACTGCTTCAGCTAGACACCAACACATGAGATATTCTGTGACACACACTCATCTGGATAGTCAGGGACTCCGAATCGCTGGAGCTGTCTTTGTGTGGGATATAGACTAGTCCCACAGCAACGGGGATCCCTGCACTTACACGGTAGATTTTAAATAAAAGGTAGCACAGTGATCGTAAGGACAAGAACACGGCAACTGGGCTTCCACCAATGCTGCCTTTGCTGTGCAAGTTATCCTGGGAACTCTGTAGAGTTCACGATCGCAAGTTCATGTGTTGTTTTTTTTTCTCTTTTGTCAAAATACCCATTCATGTAACTAAAAAGTGTGAACCCATGATTTTCCTTTTTTGTGTCATAATGTTGGTTTGTTTATTGGCATGGTTTGTTTATTGACAAAGTTCACTGAAAGATTTCCTGCGTGGCCGGGAGCGGTGGCTCAAGTCTGTCATCCCAGCACATTGGGAGGCCGAGGTGAGGGGATTGCCTGAGCCCGCAGGTTCGAGACCCGCCTGGGCAACTTGGTGAGACCTCATCTCTACAATAAATCAAAAAATTAGCCAGGCGCGGTAGTACGCACCTGTAGTTCTGGCTACTTGGAAGGCTGAGGCAAGGATCACCCGAGCCCAGTGGGTAGATGCTGGGGTGGTCGTGAACGTGCCACTGCACTCCAGTCTGGGTGACAGAGTGAGACACCAACTCAAAAAAAAAAAAAAAAAAACCAAAAACTCCCTGTTTCTTTTCTGATCATTATTATAACTTATTAATTTCATGATTATTATTGAAGCCAATTTTGTTGTATACAGGGGGCAGGAATCCAAAAATCATCTGTTCCAGGTGTCAAATACCCTAGAGTGACAGTTCATTTTGGTCAGACGTTATCCTGTATGTGTCCGAGGATGTTTCTGGACGAGATTAACATTCAAATGGGTAGATAGGTGAAATAGATTGCCCTCCCCAATGTGGTGGGCCTCATTCCATCAGCTGAAGACCAGACCAGAACAAAAAGCCTGAGTAAGAAGGCACGTCCCAGCCTGACTTCTCCTGCCCTTGAACTGTAACGTACACAGATGTCTTCCCTGTGTCTCTGACCTGTCAACTGCAGATCTCAGGACTCCTTAGCCCCATAGCCACCTGAGCCAATTCCTTGTAATAAATTTCTCTGTATGTACAGGCATATCGTGATATCCACGGAAGTATCCATCCCTTGGTTCCAGGACCCCCTTGCATACCAAAATCCATTAATGCTCAAGTCCTTGATATAAAATAGAGTAGTATAACCGATGCATATTCTCCCATATGCTTTTAAAAATATCTCTAGATTACTCATCATAGCTAATACCTTGTAAATGCCATGTAAATGCTTGCTATACTGTTCCAATTTGTTTGTTTGTTTGTTTCCATATTGTATCTTTGAGTAAGAGATCTCACTCTGCTGCCCAGGCCGGAGTGTAGTGGAACAATCACGGCTCACCATAGCCTTGACCTCCTGGGCTCAAGCGATCTTTCTGCCTCAGTCTCCCAAGGAGCTAGGACTACAGCATGTGCCACCACACCTGGTTAATTTCTTTATTTTTTTGGAGAGATAGGGTCTTGCTATGTCGCCCAGGTTGGTCTCGAACTCCTGGGCTCAAGCAATCCTCTCAAAGTGCTGAGATTACAGGCATGAGCCGCCGGGTCCAGTTTGTATTATTTGTTGTTATTATTATTATTATTTTAGAATATTTTTGATAAGCAGTTAGCTGAATCCAGGGATGTGGAACGTACAGATATGGAGAACCAACTATATACCTTCTCAGTTCTGTTTCTCTGGAAAACCTAACCCATACGCCTAAGACTGTCCCTGCCGCGCCGACAACATTTTTTGTCGGGTATTGACAGCCGGATAGATGCCTTCAGAGCAGGCCTAAGTGCCATTTACCTCTGGGGCCCAGAGAGACAGCTTTGTGCTTTCTGCACAGCTGACCCTTCATAGGTGTTTTGGTTCATATGAATGAACGAACTAATGCAAGCGCTGTACAGATCTCCCCAGACTCTGGAGCAAGGCACAGAGCTTCGTGGCTCCCCCCTGCCCCCCAAATCTCCACTAAACCCCTGATCTGAGATTCCAGCAAGTCCAACCTTGCCAGGCACCAGAATGTTCTAAACAGCATGTGACTGCCCTTGACAGTGGCTCACTCTGCCATCATCCTTTGCATCTACCTTACTCCCTGGGTGATCTCAGAGGCTGGATGATATTCAAAGTTTGAAATACTCGCCATAAGATGACAGCTCTCAAAGTTGGAGAACCAGCCACCACATGGCCTCACCTGAGCCCAGGTGCGTTGTCTCCATCCTCCACTCTTACCTCCCTGAGCCCAGGTGCGTGTCTCCACCTCTGCTCTCACGTCCCCTGAACCCCAAGTATGCATCTCCATCCTGCTCTCTCACCATCCCTGAGCCCCGGTACGCATCTCCAGCCTTCTCTCTTCACCTCCACTTGAGTGACAAACAGGCATCTCAGCTTAAAATGCCCCAGACAGAACTCATTGTTCCCTCCCTACACCTCTGCCAAGCCCACCCCAGCCCCTCTATCTCAGGCCAGCAACTGTGGGAGACAGGCCTTGACTCCCCTTTCCCTCCCCTGTCAGCCATTCCTGCCAGTTCTGCTTTCAGAACAGATCGAGAAAGCGGTGGCCTCTCAGTCCCTCCACCACTCCATGTCACACCCTGCATGGATTTGAACATCAGTCTCGGCACTGATCTCCCTGCTCCTACACACTGGTCCCCACCCAGTAACCAGAGCCATCTTGGTATGATGCAAATTTGATCCTGTCTCTTCCGCTCACCAGCTTCGCATCACATAGAACCCAAATCAAAAGTCTTCCCTGGCCAGCAGCACCCTGTGGGCTGGGCCTCAGTTCTTCTCCATCCACAAGAGACTCATCCTAGCACCCTGGCCTCCTCGCTGGTCCTCCAACACGCCGGCCTAATGCCCCTTATGCTGGCTGCTCCCTCTGCCAGGGAGGCTCTTCACCCAGATTATGTCAGGCTCAGTCTTTACTGCCTGCAGGTCTGCCCAGACGACAACAGGTCAGGAAGGCCTTCCTGGTCCTCCCCATCCAAAACAGCAGCACCCTCTCTACTGACCACTCCCGTCCCATCCTCTCATTGTTGAATTCCACAGCACCCAATACTCCTGATATTCCATTCATTTGTCTAGTTTCTGTCTCTTCCCCCCTCCCCAACTAGAAGGCAAGCTCCATGGGGGCAGGCGCTTCACTATTTTTCACACAGAAGGGACTTAATACATGCTTGTCTGCCGAGTAAATAGATGTGTCCTTATATTTGACATTTGCCCTCACACCAGTTCTAGGCTAGGCATTGCTATCAACTCACCCACTCTGCAGATGGGTACACAGACTCAGACAGCAGAAGAGATCTACCCTGATGCTTAGCGATAAAGCTATGACTAAAATATAGGATTTAGAAAACAGAAAATTAATAGGGAAACATCAACAAAACCAAAAACTGGTTATTTGAAAAGATATATTAAATCAATAAGCTCCTAGCCATGCTAACAAAGAAAAAAGAGAAGACACAAATTACCAAAATCAAAAGTGAAAACTGGGACATCACTATAGTTCCCATGGACACTGAAAGGCTAATAAAGAAATAGCGTGAACAACTTTGAGCCCACAAATTTGATAACAGATTAAATGGACTTGAAAGGAATCTGCCAAACCCCCCCCCACACACAAATCGACAACCTGAATAGACTTCTATCTATTAAAAAACTTGAATAAATAATTTACAACTTTTCAAAACAGGAAGCATCAAGCCCAGATGGGTTCACTGGTAAATTCTATTGAATATTTAGGGAAGAAATTATACCAATTCTCAATAATCAAAAGAGAAGCAGAGTGAATACTTCTTAACTCATTTAATGAGGCCAGCATTAAGCTGACACCAAAACCAGACACAGACATTGCAAGAAAAGAAAACTACAGACCGATACCCCTCATGAATATAAATGCAAAATTCCTCAAAAAATATTAACAAATTGAATCCAACAATGTATAAGAAGAACTATATACCATGACCCAGTGGGATTTATTTCAGGTACGCAAGGCTGGTTCAATATTCAAAAATCAATTAATGTAATCCATCATATCAACAATATAATGAAGAAAAATCACATGTTCATATCAATAGATGCAGAAAAAGCATTTGACACAATCCAATACCCATAATAAAAACTCTCAACAAACTAGGAACAGACGGGACTGTCTTCAACTGGATAAGGAGCTCCCACTAAACATTTAGAGTCAAATCATACTTACAGTGAGAAATACCACTACACTTAAACATTGTTGCAAAATATATTTTATATGCATTTTATTATTTAATAAAAAAAACAAAAGAAAGAAAGAAGCTGGACACAGGGACTCATGCCTATAATTCCAGCCCTTTGGAAAGCCAAGGTAGGAGGACTACTTGAGCCCAGGAGTTTCAGACAACTCTGGGCAATACTGCAAGAGGAAGAGAAGAGAAAGAGAAGAAAGAGAAAGAGAAAGAGAAGAGAAGGAGGTGGGGAGGAAGGAAGGGAGGAAGAGAGGGAGGGAGGAGCTATTAAGTCATGAAAAGAGAAACTTCACATGCCTATTAATAAGTGGAAGAGGCCGGGCTCAGTGGCTCAGCCTGTCATCCCAGCCCTTTGGGAGGCTGAGGCGAGTGAATTGCCTGAGCCCACGGGTTCAAGACCTACCCGGGCAACTTGGCGAGACCTCGTCTCTACAATAAATTTTTAAAAACTCAGCCAGGCGTGGTAGCATGCATCTGTAGTTCCGCCTACTTGGAAGGCTGAGGCGGAAGGATCCCCAGAGCCCAGCAGGTCCTCACAGGTGGCCGTGAGCATGCCACTGCACTCCAGCCTGGGCAACAGAGTGAGACTCTGACTCAAAAAATAAATAAGTGGAAGAAGCCAGTCTGAGAAGGTTACATACTGCGTAATTCCAACTGTAAGACCTTCTGGGAAAGGCAAAACCATGGAGATGGTGAAAAGATCAGTGAGTGCCAGGGGTTGGGGTTGGGGAAGAGTGGAACACAGAGGAATTTTAGGGTGGTAAAACTATTCTGATGACACCATAATGGTAGATCCACGTCACCCTATGTCCAAGCCCGTGGAACACACAATGCCACGGGTGAACCCTAATGCAGACTGAAATCATGTACCACTCAGAGGCAGGATGTCAGCAGGGGGAGGCTGTCGGTGACAGGCATGTGGGAACTCTGTACTTTCCCATTAATTCTGCTGTGAACCTAAAGCCATGCTAGATATAAAGCCTATTTTAATAGACCAGCCTCAGGGCTCAGAGCCCATGTCCCTTCCATCACCCCACAAAGCCCTTCTTCCACGGGCTCTACCCAGGCCCCAGAGGGGAAGACCCTTTGCAAACTCCAGAGCACAGGAATGGGACTGTCCACTTTCTCTCACATCACAGCTCTGGGAGGGCCATGAACAGTAACCACAACTGCCCGCAAAGCAGCACTGCCAGCCGGTGCAGGCTTTGTCCTTCATTTGCACGCTATTAATTTTTTGTTTGTTTTCATCGAGACAAGGTCTTGTTTTGTTGCCCAGGCTGGTCTCAAATGCCTGGGCTCAAGCAGTCCCCTTGCTTGGGCCTCCCAAAGTGCTGGGATTACAGGCATGAGCCTCCGTGCCTGGCCTGTAGGCTATTAATTAAGATCTACTATTCTATACTTTTAATAATGAAAGCAGCAGCTGGGTGTGACAGATCAGGTCAGAAGACTCACAGACTGGGCCTGACCCTACTCTGCAGGAGTCATGGGGCCTCGGGCCAGCCCCTCCCCTCTCTAAGGCTGACGTGGCATTGACAATGGCATTCCCACTGCCTTCCTCTTTGCCACATCTGGCTGTTTGAACATTCTTCTCCAGCTGGGATTTGCAATATGGATATACATCATTATCAAAAATAATAATAGTGGAGCCTCTTAAGGGAGATTGCTGCTCATTTTTCTGCATGGACAAAAAAAGCCATGACGCTCTCATTACTCAGCTAAGGAAGATGAACACTTGCTATCAACTCTTCACGATGTCAGAGTGGTTGCCCACCCCCCAGAGCAAATGCGTCTGGCTGGCTCTCAGGCCAACCGAGTCAGGGACCCAAGGAACCTCTGAGGATAAACTCCATGGCCTTTCGGGGACAATGGGCGTGTGGCCCTGGCAGGAAACTTCTCATGTAAATTTAAAACAATTTGAAAAAGGAAACAGTTGAAAAGGAAAAAGGACAATCTCCCAGAAGGACAGAAAAGGGCCAGGAGCTGTCATGAGTCTCAGGTGGACACGGGGCCAGCCTGGGCCCAGAACATTCCTGCAGACGCTGGGCTGAGACAGCAGGAAGCTGGGGTGCTGAGACCCATCACCCTGTCCCCTCACATGTATGTCCCAGGAATAGAGCAAGGAGAAAGTCAGAAGGGAGCTGAGACCTGCTACCCCTTCCTGGGCTTGAGCTCAGGACTTGCACATTGAAGAAAGTCAAAGGATGGCACATGGATGCCAATGGCAACAATACCCACCATGTGCAGGAATGTCAAGTCCTTCCTGGGAAGTACGTGGTGTGTGGCATCTGTGACCTCATTTCACCTCCTCCAAGCCTGCAATCATCTATGACTAACTTCACCTAACAGGAGAATAAACTGGGTCCATTTGCCATTAGTTAGCTAAAAAGTAGCCTGAAAATCGCCGAATGCCAAAGTTATGCTCTGCCTCTTGGGTAAAACTGACTTTTACGGTTCACAAATACCGGATGGAAAATGTGACGTGGACATAGCGACCGCAAATCCCTTTTCTACCTGGCCAATGAGCAGATGGGGGTCTTGAGTCCAAGCAGGATGTGGGACTCACTGGGCCCCAAACATCATCTCCAGCTGCAGAAATCAGAGTAAAGGGTCGGGACTGAGGGCAGTGGCTGGGGTCAGAACGCAGCTACAGTTCTTGCTGTGTGCAGGTCAGAGTCTGCCCAGAGAAGGGCAGGCAAGTAGTCAAGACAGCACCTACATCTGTGCTTGGAAAGAGCCAGAGGCACCAGCGGCTGTTGGTAGGTGAGAAGGTGAGAAGAGAAGGGCAGGGCCAGGGAAAGAGAAAGCCACCCCCCGGGGGGGGGAAGGGACAAAAGACGGGAGATATAAGAAGGGCACGCTTTTAACCTGTCATAGCCACACAAGACGACATGGGCTGGCACAGGAAGCCACGAGCCCTGCAGATAGTTGAGCAGCTTCTCACCCACTCAACAGAAACTCGGGGGGAGATTCCATAGTGCATCAGATGCCTTGAAGACCCTTCTAGCCTTTGCATAGCTGGCCCACTTGACCCTCGCCCAACCCTTTGCACCACTCAATCACAGTGGGGGCATAGTCTCAGGACCTCCTAGGGTGGAGAATATTGATCTGCCTTACGGAGGCAATGAGGGTGGTCAGAGAGGTTGAGTCACTTGGCTAATGTCACACAGTGACGCAGAGCTGTGATGGGGACCCAGGGCTTCCCCCAAATCACACTTGGGCAGGTGGGAGGTTGATCAGACTCACCTGGACCACTGGCTTCTTCCCACCTTTGGCATCACCAAGGCCTTCTCGAATTAGGGAGAATCAGGGTGTCTCCCTTACAATCACACTCAACTCCACTGGGACTCTCCACCCCTTGACTGCAGCTTCAAGGTGGCTTCTTCTCTGCCCTGCACAGTCCTGGATCATTCTGGATGCTTCCCAAATGCCACCTTCCTAACTGCACCTCATCGTCTTCTAAAAACCAGCAATGCTCAGCCTTGGTTGCATGCTGAAATCGCCCAGGGACCTTTGAAATACAGGAATGCAGCCAGGCTCTGTGACTCAGCCCGTCATCCCAGCACTTTGAGAGGCTGAGGCGAGTGGACTGCCTGAGCCCGCAGGTTCAAGACCAGCCTGGGCAACTTGGCAAGACCTCGTCTCACAATAAATAAAAAATTAGCTGGGCGTGGTAGTGTATGCCTATAGTTTTGGCTACTTGGAAGGCTGAGGCAGAAGGATCGCCTGGCCCAGCGGGCTGACAATGGGGTGGCCATGAGTGTGTCACTGCATTCCAGCCTGGGCAACAGTGTGAGACTCCAACTCAAAAATATATGTGTGTGTGTGTGTGTGTGTGTGTGTGTGTGTGTGTGTGTGTGTGTGTGTGTATGAATGCTCCTCAAAAAGGCAAACATAGGCCGGGCTCGGTGGCTCAGCCTGTAATCCCAGCACTTTGGGAGGCCAAGGTGAGTGGATTGCCAGAGCCCGCGGGTTCGAGACCTGCCTGGGCAACTTGACGAAACCTCATCTCTACAACAAATTAAAAAAAAAAAAAATTAGCCGGGCATGGTAGCGCGTGACTGTAGTTCCAGCTACCTGGAAGGCTGAGGCAGAAGGATCGCCGGAGCCCAGCAGGTTGAGGCTGTGGTGGCCGGGAGTGGCCATTGCACTCCAGTCTGGGTGACAGAGTGAGACTCCAACTCAAAAAAAAAAAAAGGCAAACACAAAGCCGCAATTATTAAAAGAGCGTGCACGGGCATAAGGACAGACATATAGGCCAACAGAATAGAGGTGAGAGTCCAGAAATACACCCATGCATCTATGGCCAACTGATTCTCAAGGGGGTTGCCACGCCATTCGATAGGAAAAGAATCGTCCCTTCAGTGGCGGACATCCAATGCACTAGAATGATGCTGGACCCCTACCTCACACCACACACAAAGATGAACTCAGAAGGGATCGATGACCTCAATACAAGAGCTAAAACTATAAAACCCTTAGAAGAAAACAATGGGGTAAACATTCATGACCTTGGATTTGGCAATGGAGCCTTAAAACACCAAAAGTATGAGCAAAAAAAGAAAAAAATAGATAAACCGGAGCCCAGGGACACCACAGAAATTGACTTCTCTCACTCAGCCTGCTGTGAATCCAAAACCCCAGCAAAGCTTTTCCATGACAGCACATGCCTCTGGGGACATCAAAACATCAGGGGGCTTCTCTTTCTGCCTGGGCTCCATCATCTGTGCAAGGCTGGGTGAAGAACTGGGAAAGAACGCCCTGTGGGTGCAGAGGAGGCCATGGGGTGCTCCCTCCGACACACCATCCTTGGGAGCCCTGCGTTGGGGTCTTCCCTTGGCTGATTTCAGACACGAAGCCTGGCCTCATTTACAGCTTCTCTGAGCCCCAGATGGCCTTGCCTGTACAGAATTTGAATGCCTGCCTTCTGGGGTCTGGGTAGGATTCATGATTATCTACAGCGAGGGTCCAGTACAGACAGTTGGGAGTGAGGTGGCACTGTGGGGCATTGCTGGGGAATAACTAGTGACACCCGAGGTGGCCCCGAGCCCCAGGTCGTCGAAACAGCAAGGTGACACAACCCAGGCTCCTCTCAGACCATTTTTAGACCGTGCATAGAAGGAGGTATGTGTCTCCGGGGTGACCTGCTGTTTGGTCACAAACACCCAGCTCTAAAGTCCCAAGAACCCAGTCCTCTTCAAGGAGGTCACCTTGGGGAACTACATTATTCCAAGCCATCCCATTGCATAAAACAAACAGGAGCTTCCATCTGGAAGAGGTGCATGTTATCTGCCCATCTTACAGATGAGAAAACTGAGCTCTGAACCCCTAATGGGTACAAAAGGGCAGAGCTACACCCTTCTGGCTCCAAAACCCCAGCAGACCTTTTCCACGACAGCATGTGTGTCTCCGCCTGTGGCTTTATGGTTGTCTCGGTCTTTCCCTGGCTCTGCTCCCTGGGTTCCCCTCCCGGAGGCAAATCAAATGTGGCAGCTCCCCTGCTGTCTCTCTCTGCACTCCAAGAGATTCTTTCCTGGTACCCAAAGCTCACGGCTTCCAGGATGGAAAAAATCCTGAGAAGAAAGGTCCCAAGGACGTGAAGTTTCTCTGGACTCACTCACTTCAGCGCCTTCCTCAGATTAAGAAAACCAGGCGCAGGACAGGCTCTGTGATAAGGCAGCCCCTTTCTGTGGGGATAAGGGCTGCCAGGAGGTTGACAATTAAGATTACAGTTGCAGCAGCTGGTGGGGTGAGCCACGGGACACAGACACCATTGGAGGGACAGCCTGTGCCAGAGCACACTGCCTGCCATGGCCTCGGCCTGGCCTGCCCTATCTGCCGCAGGGCGCTGGCCACCCCGTCCTGGATCTCAGCCTATAATAATCGCAGGCAGTCCGTGGCACACTTCAAAAGGGAGAGTGAACGGTCAGATCAGTGACCAAGAGCATGGCCGGGTACCTTCTGACCACAGGCACCAGAGGCAGCTGAGATGGAAAGTGCCATTAGGTGGTGCATCATTTGACAATCTGCATGCCCCTCCACCCTCACAGCAGCTCCGGGGGGAAGGCAGGTAGGGGAGCGTGTGTAGGAGCACATTCAGCAGTGTGGGGGGTGCCTGGGTCTGCTTTACCTTATTTTCCCCCCAAAACAACAGGTGTTATGCTTGCATTTTAGACATCAGAAAGCCAAGACCCACAGGTAAGGACTACACTGTGACCTTTTTCTCTTATCCAGATTCCTAGCTTATCCAGAGGTTTGGGAGTTACTCTCTGATAAGGACTGGGATGATGGGGTTTTATGACCCTCCTACCCTATATTCTAAAGTTTGTTTTCTAATCTGACTCTGGCATAACATCACATAACAAATGAAGACGGAAACCCAAGAATTTTATGGCCCAAGAGTCTCTTGGGAACTCCCAGGCTCCAGGAACCTTGTAAGAACCTCATCTATCCTCTCTGAAGTCTGCCACATGCAGGGCTTCATCTACAGATCAGCAAACCTTATCTCAGCAAAACATCCCTCTACTGATTTCCAGAATCTCTTAGATAGGAACTACAAATTACCAGTCAAGAAATCCTTGAAGCCCCCTATGACCTGCCAGCCCCGCTTGGAAATGTCCCTCCTTTGTGGGCCCAACTGATGAAAATCACAAGTGTATTAAGTTATGGTTTCCTATAACTTCTGCCTTTCTAAAATGTATACAATCAGTTCACCACACAGCCTTCCCAGACCCTGCCCTGCTCCCACCCCAGCCCTAACCCATCCACTTCCTCTGTTCAGCCCTGGTCTTGGAATCTCAGAAATGGTGGATGTGAGTACTGGAACAGAGACTCGAGGTGTGGCTGCCGCGTTTTGCAAATAAGAATACAAGGCCCATGAGAGAAATGAGAGGGTTCACTGGTGGCCAAAGCTGCCTGGAGGGCGGACATCTTGGCTCTTCATTCAGGGAACTTCCACGAGGCCACCAGTCCCTCACCTGTCCTGGGATCGTGGGCAGCCCACGGAGGACTTCTCAGAGCCTCAGACGCAGACCATGGCTTTTCCACTCTCAATTTATTATAGAGTGTGCTGGCTGATCCTAGACCTTGAGGATTTAAACTTTATTCAAAAGATAATCGGGGCAGGAAGATAGTAACCACCCTAGGAAGCCATTTCCTTCCCATAGCTCCAAGACCATGGTGGAAATGGGGGAGGCTGAGGTTGGGGTGGGGTCCTTGACACAGGTTCTGTGAGCCTCCCAAAGCCCCTCAAGTTCCCCCAGGAGCTCTGCTCTTCCTTGGAGGGCTCACTCCCTGTCATCCATCGTCCCCACTTTCTGGGTCAATTCGGCCTCTTGACTCCACCTATGCATAAGTATCTAGGGACGGGTGAAGCCCCCCTTTGCCTACCCTGCAGTCCTTCAGCTCGATGAGAGCCCTCTCACGCAGACAGAAATGGTGGGTGTGAGGGCAAGGAGAAGAGAGCAGGTTAGACCCTCTTCTTGAATAAGTTAGAAAGCCACCCCACCACGGAGCTCATCATACCTCTTCCACGGGGGTCTCCCTCGGAGCCCACAGGTGCCAAGATTCTCTTGGGTGCTCCTTCAGACGGTGGCTCCCAGATGAATGCTAGAGGGACAAGAAAGAGAAATACATTTCAAAAAGGCAAGGATTCGTGGCGCATGTGGCTTCTGGGGCCACTGCAGCCCACAGGTGTCCTCCCTTCCCCCGAGGTCTCCCCTCCCCCTCTCATCACTGCAGATACAGAACCAGCCGGGCACCCGAGGCTGAAAAGCCAGAGCTAAGCACCCAGCCCCACCCAGGTTCCCAGGATGGCATCCCCAGGGCCATGTTTTCAGTAATGATACCAAACAGGCTCATTCAAACATCACTCCATGTCGCTTGTAGCTAGAATATTATCAACTCGGCGTGGGAACTCCAGTTTCCTCAGGCTAAGAAAAAGCTTTCTGACTAATCTTAAAAACAGGGAAAGAATTAATCATTGCCTAATGGACGCAGGCTCTTTGGGCAGACCAATGCATTTGAGGTCTGGTATCCATGAAGAGATAAGTAATAAGAGGAGAAGTCTTGCTGGTGAAAAATGAACTCAGCCCCAGAGCGCAGGGGCCCAAAGTCCAGCCTCCCCTCCCCTTCCCACTGTCAGTTTGACAGTGAGTCCCCAGGTCACCAACAAGGATCAAATTCACCCCATCCAAGCCACATACCTGCCAGTCAAAGCTTAGGCCAGTCTGGCTTATTCACGTACACAACTGAGAAACAAAAGAACAGAACTTACTGCCACGAGGGCAGAGAGGAGAGAACCAGGCTCCCCAGTATCTCCCCTCTCAGACTCCTTCCGTCCTCAGCTGCTGCCTGCACCATAGAAGGAAGCCCTGGTCAAGTTCATAGTGTCCCAAATGATAACGTCAGCAATCCTGTCGCCCTTTACAGTCCCACAAGAAAGCATCACCCCCTTAGGGACGAGGACCAGCCTGGCACAAATGCCATCACCACCCTGGCAAGGCAGAAGAAAGCGGTGAGCTCAGATGAGGCAGGCAAAGGGGGCACAGCACACAGCTTCCATGTAGTTAGGCACGTCTTCTTAGGCAGGTCTAATTTAAATAACCACGGAACAGGGTAAGTGTTCAGACATCTTTCTTTTTGGTACACGACCTGCACTCGACTGACCAGGCATATTAGACTCGACCAACTTGTGGGTTGAAATGTAAAACTACTAATGCAGTAAATCACAGAAACAATAGGAAATGACCCAAAACACTGACGTAATGCTCTAAGAAAAGCCCAAATCCCAGTTAGATAAGTAACTTTCATTATTTAGAAGGTCCTTGTGTCTTTAAAGGTTGAGAGATAATAATCAAAGTTCATGACCAGACACCTGTAGCCCTGTACTCTTAGCTCATGGTTACTTAATCAACGTTGTGAAAGTATATAAAGCTCCTTGTCAAAGGCAAGTGCGTGTCCTTTCTCGTAAGGTACTCACCTTCTCTCTTGAACATGCTTCTTTCTAATAAACCACCTTAAAGTATGCTTTGGACTCACTCTGAAATTCCTCTCAGTGGTAGAGTCAGAGAACCCACAGAGCAATCACACGGCACCCCACCTAGCATCACAAGGTCCACTCTCCAACCCCCGTACCAGTGCAGCCTATGCCTGCCTGCCGATAGGACTCAGGGCTTAGACTAAGGCCTTGACTTTGTTTTCCTTGGCTATCTTGGCATCATGGGTTCGACTAAGTCCACAATCAAAGGGACTCGCTATATTTATAAACAGATTGATACACAGACATAGAAGTGTGTGTGTATAAAATTTTCATTTTTAACCACAATACTGAATGCTATTCCTTACCCACCATCCTGTTTATCTGACAGAATCAGCCCAAAGACTTTGGAACGAGACCTTCTAGTCTTGACTCTGCCTAATCACATACGTGTGTGCATGCAGGTGTGAACATTTGCCTATGTTGACTTTTTACAAAAATGTAATCTAACTACACACATTCCACACCGTCACTAGTCTATGATGTCCTGTCCACCTGTGAGCAGGCACAGACATATAGACCCTCTGGAGTCTTCTCCGTAGTGGCACAGTCTCCTACAGCATGTGTGGCCCACAGTTTTTTGTTTGGTTTGGTTTGGTTTTTTTGGTTTTTTTGGAGTCGGAGTCTCACTCTGTCGCCCAGACTCGATCTGCTGGGCTCCGGCAATTCTTCCGCCTCAGCCTTCCAAGTAGCCAGAATTACAAGCACATGCTACCAAGCCCGGTCGATATTTTTTTTGATTTATTGTAGAGATGAGGTCTCGTCAAGTTGCCCAGGTGGGTCTCGAACCCTCGGGCTCAGGCAATCCACTCACCTCAGCCTCCCAAAGCGTGGGATTACAGGCTGAGCCACCAGGCCCGGCTTGTGGCCCACAGTTTATTCACCATTTGTAATTGACCGCTGGGGCCTTGGGAGGTATTTCCACCTTAGGCCACTACAGCCCTACTGAAATGACCCCTTGGACACCCATCTAGAAACGTCTGTGCAGTTCCACAGCCCAGATGCTTAGAAGCAGGACAACCAGGCAGAGGTGGGCACCTTCTGCATTTGGGTGGGTGCTGACAACCACCTCCCCAGAATGCTGGCAGTGCAGGGCCGAAGGAAGTCCCTTCCTCGGATGTAAATGTGAACCAGGGTTCTGCTGCTGGAATGGCTTCCCTGGTCACCCTCTGGAGGCCCAGGAAGCCGACACCCCTGGACAAAGGGGGACATTTGGGACTCAGTGGGCGCAGGTGTCCACACTCCACTGCCCGGGCAGCTCTGGAGCCCACCTGAGCCAGGAACCGCATTTACTGCCTCAGAACTGATAATGAGCTTTTACGAGCTCCAGGGACCGCACGGAACATGTATTAATGTCAAGAACACCTGTCAGCCGCACAGCCTGGGTGAATGTCACACATTAACGGAATTAAAGGCCACAGGCGCGCCGGGAAGGAGCTGTGGGCTGCATGTCAGGAGGTGTGGGGAGGACCTGTCAATAACGCAATTACTTTCCAGGTTTTGTGCTCCCCAGCCTGAAGCGGTCTCCTGTCTCCAGTGGAATTCTGCCTTCCTGGAGCCTGCGAGGAGATTAGTTTATGACCAGCCTGCCGGCAGAAGCAAGACCCAGCACTAATTCTAATTCCCATTCAAGCAAATCTGCATTGTGTGAAGGAAACCAGCTGGGCTGGGAATTTTGTTCCCCTGTGCCCCTGGTCTCACTGCAGCCCCCTCCTCTCCATGGGGGAGGGGGTCACTTCAGACGTGAGGGCCAGAGCTCTCCTGGGAGAGAAAAGAATCCCAGAGCTCAGGGCCAAGAGCAGGAGCTGGCACTGGATGACTGTGGAAGGCTGGCAGGCGGGCGACCAGGGCCCTTCACCTGATTCCCTGGGGCTTCGGGAGGGCGAGGCCAAGAGGGAGGGGGCTCTATTCCCAAATCTGCAGCCCTCCACCCTGGACTCGCTGTTGCTTTGTACAAAGCCCCCTCCCTGCCCCCACCCCAGTGCTTGAGGCAACACAGGCTGGAGCCCTAAATCCAGTTCTCACCCACCCTTGACCTAGAGCAAGTACGCTACCTACTCCACATCCCAACCTTCAGGTGGGACTCAGAGCTAGGGCAGCTGGTAACTCACAGGAAGTGGTGAGATTCCATGAGAAACAACGCACAGGGCTTAAGGGTTAACTCTCCGTGGATCACAATCCACCATCATTTTCAGTACTTCTGAGAAAAACACTGTCAACTAACTTAATTAATGATGATGTCACTTTGTGTACGAGGCATGCTGGTGTCAGAGACATTAAATTAAAAATAATGTGCCTTGGAATCCACAAAACACAGTTAAGAGCCTAATAAGTGGCAGTAAACAGGAGGACTCTTGGCCAAGTCCGCGAGTTGCAAGGCCTGGCTCAGAAGCCTCCCCTTCCTTCTTCCAAACTAAGGGTTGAGAAGAAAACTTCCGAGAACCACCACAGTGTCCCAGATGAGGCCTAGATGGGAAACTTTAATAACGACGCTGATGTTTCCTACTCTATTTCTAGTTACTTCGGCTAACATGTAACAGACGTGCACAACAGCACACACGTCACGAGTCTACAACCTGTGAGTTTTCACAAACAGCGCGGCCCCGCGGAACCAACCGCAGATCAGAAAACCCTTCTCTGTTTCCCCAGCTACTATCCCTCTTCCGCCCTGTCTTCAGACCACTCTGACTCGCTGCCCCCACGGCGCCCGCCATCCCTGGCCGGGCTCAGCCTCACGACTGCAGGTTCACTGGCTGCACTCGGGCTCCTGGTTGGCCTGCCAGTGGCAGCCCCTGTGTCCTCCTCTGTCCCCTCCTCTGCCTTCTCCTTCAACGTCAGATTGCGCCCTCAAATGTAGAGCACGATGCCGATCTCTCACTCCAGTGGGTCCCCTGGCTTCCCTCTGCCTATACCCACCGCCTTTTACCGTCTGATCTCCAACTGCCCATCTTCTGGTCTTTACTGTATGCACATACCTCACAGTCACACTGCACTCACCTGGACCCACATACCCCAGCAACAGGCTCAGCCCAGCCACACGGATGTTCGCTCTGCCTGGAATTCCCTTCTTCCTTTCCTAACCTTGAGTTTCACCCCTCCCTCCAGTTGACAAACTCCTATTCATCCTTCAAAACCTTCTTTCAGTAATCTCCTCTGTGAAGGCTTCCCAGTCTTTCAAAAGACATAAGTCGTTATTCTCTGGGCTCCCATAACAATTTGCATGTATATTTTTTGTTTGTGTGAATTTTCTTACCTACCAAACTATGAGTTCCTCAGTGATAGGGATGGTAATTTACTCCCTCTGTGGGCCCAGTTCCTGACTCGACAAATAAGAGTTGGATGGATAGGTAGTCACTACGATAAATGAATGGACAGGCAGAGAGAGAATGATCTATAAAAGAACTTGAATGGACCAGGCTTAGTGGCTCAGCCTGTAATCTCAGCACCTTGGGAGGCCGAGGTGAGTGGATTGCCTGAGCCTGCAGGTTAGAGACCAGTCCGGGAAACTTGGTGAGACCTCGTCTCTACAATACATCAAAAATTAGCTGGGCATGGTAGTGCACGCCTGTAGTTCTGGCTACTTGGAAGGCTGAGGCAGAAAGATCGCCTGAGCCGAGCAGGTTGATACTGGGGTGGCCGTGAGCATGCCACTGCATTCCAGCCTGAGCAATGGAGTGAGACTCCAACTCAAAAAAAAAGAAAAAGAACTTGAATGGTTCAAAGGAGGAAGCAGGTTATAATTGTTTGCAAGGATACAAGACGGATGGATGGATGGATGGACAGATGGACAGACAGGAGATGAATGGAGAGACGGATGGATACAGCAACGGATGGAAGGACAGACGGAAGATGAATGGATCCATAAAAGAATGAGCTAAATGACTGTGAGAAGGTCGGCTGGGTAGGTTCATGGAGAAAAGAGACAGAATGACTCTCACTTACTTGCAGACTTTTCTCTAGACCCTGAAAGCTAGGAAGAGTCTGTCCTGCCCGTGTTCTTTGCTGATTTGGGTGGCGAAGAAGCCCACAGGGCCATGAGGAGACCAAAGCTTTCCTGTGTGCGATTCAAGCCCCTGTCTGCAGGGCAGTTGTGTTGCCAAGTGTGTACAAGAGACCAGCTTGAGGACAGGCATGGGCCAGGCCAACCGTTTGGTTTCAAGGAGAGGGATGGCTGCTATTGGAAGTACCACATTGCCTTCAAAGATGCCGTCTGGGGGGGGACCCTAAGATGGGTAAAGAGTCGGGGTAACTGGGCAGCATAGCATGGTTTAGAGAGCTCCCTGATAACGGGCTTGTATGGGGACTAAGCCCCCAATAGAGCCTGCTGTCTGCCTGCAACATGGATAGGAAACAGGGTTGGAGATGGGGAGCCCCTGACAATGAATGCTTGTAAAGCACTGTGGTTAGGAGACCAAGCTTTCATGTCCCACAGGCCTGAGTTTAAATCTCACTCTCCCTCTTGCCACCCATGTGACCTTGGGAAAGTTCCTTATCCCCCCCAGACCTCAGGATGCTCACCTGCAAAGTGTGAATAATCATAGTCCGAGCTCACTGGCTCGAGCTAGTGGTTAGAGGAGCTAATAGACCGCAAGTGATTCCCATAATACCCAACACATAATAAGCACTTGATAAATAAGGGAAGCAGGAATTTTGTAAAACATAATCCTTCTGTAAGAAGGGTAGTGACCAAGCATTATCCTAATACCAAAATCAAAGATACTACAAACAAACAAACAAGAACAAAAACTGCAGACTAATAACACTTATGCAAAAATTTCCAACTAAATATTAGCACCAAATTCTGCAGCATATTAAAAGGATAACACACCATGACTAAGTGGGACTTACTCCTTGGAATGCAAGGATGGTTAAAATACAAAAGTCAATAAATTTAATACATCACATTAATAGAATGAAGGGGGAAAAAACACATGATGATCTTATTGATGAGAAAGACCACTTGACAAAATTCAACATTCTTTTATGATTAAAAAATTAAACAAACTAGGAATACAAGGAAACTACCTCAGCATAATAAAAGTCATACATGAAAAAAACCATAGCAAGCATCATACTCTATGGCAAAAAACTGAAAGCTTTGCCTTTAAGTCCAGGAATAGCTGGGCATGGTGGCTCACACCTGTAATCCCAGTACTTTGGGAAGTAGAGGCGAGAGGACTGCCTGAGCCCAGGGTTTTGAGACCAGCCTGGGCAACTTGGTGAGACCTTGTCTCTGCAATAAATCAAAAATTAGTGGGATATGGTGGTGCATGCCTGTAGTTCCAGCTACTTGGAAGGCAGAGGTGGAAGGATCTCCTAAGCTCAGCAGGTCGAGGCTACGGTATCTGTGAGCATGCCACTGCACTCCAGCCTGGGCGACAGAGTGAGACTCTGACTCAAAAATATAAAAATAAAAATAAAAGACCAGAAACAAGACAAGGATGCCCACTTTTGCCATTTCTATTCAACACAGTACTGCAAACTCTAGCCAGAACAATTTGACATTGGATTTGGCAATGATTTGCAGATGACACCAAAGACACAGACAACAAAAGAAAAAAATAGTTAATTGGACTGCATGAAAATGTAAAAATTTCGTGCACCACCAAAAGATAATATAAACAGAGAAAAAAGGCAACCTCTGGGAGAAAATATTTGTAAATCATATTTGACAAGGGATTAATATCCAGAATATATAGAGAACTCAAGCATAACAAAAAAGCAAACAGTCCTATTCAAAAAAGACATCGCTATTTCTCCAAAGAAGATATACAAATGGCCAATACACACATACAAAGATGCTCAAGGTCAATAATCATCAGGAAAATACAAACCAAAACTACAATGAGATACCATCTCACATCCACCCGGGCGGCTACCATTAAAAAACAGAAAATAATAAGTGCTGACAAGAATGTGGCAAAATTAGAACCCTGTTCCCCATGTTGCTGGGAATGTGAAGTGGTCCTGCTGCTGTGGAAAGCAGGATGGCAGTTCTTCAGAAAAATTAAAAATGGAATGACCATATGCAGTTCTACTTCTTGGTATGTTCTCCCACAATTGAAAGCAGGTATTTGTGCATCCATGTTCACGGCAACACTATTCCCAATAGCTAAAAGGTCTGAGTGTCCATCAGTGGGTGAATGGAGAAGCAAAGGTGACACAACTGGAATATTATTCAGCCTTAAAAAGGAAGGCAGGCCGGGCTTGGCGCTCAGTCTGCAATCCCAGTGTTTTGGGAGGCCGAGGCGAGTGGACTGTCTGAGCCTGCAGGTTCAGGTTCGAGACCCGCCCGGGCAACTTGGCGAGACCTTGACTCTACAATAAATAAAAAAAATTAGCTGGGTGTGGTGGCGCATGCCTGTAGTTCCGGCTACTTGGAAGGCTGAGGCGGAAGGATCTCCGGAGCCCAGCAGGTCGAGGCTGCAGTAGCTGGAAGCGTGCCACTGCGCTCCAGCCTGGGCGACAGAGTGAGACACCACCTCAAAAAAAAAAAAAAAAAAAAAAAAAGGAAGGCAGTTCAGACATGCCACAACACGGATGAACCTTGAACACCCCATGCTAAATAAAAGAACTAGTCACAAAAGACAAACACTGATGGATATAGATTTTCCATTCTACAAAACGTAGAGTGTTACAGACCTGGGTTATGAATGTACTATCGTATTTAATACCACCGACTCCATACTTGAAATGGCCAAGATGGTGCATTTGATGCCGTGTGTGTTTTACCACAATTTTTCACAGCTGAGGGGACAGGCCACCATCCTGGGTTCCAAGTCACACCCCTGGGAGCCTTTCCCTTCCTCCCTCAGGGCTCCACACCAGGGGCAGATGGGCCACACCCGCACTGCACTCACTCCCAGCCTAATTCCCAACAGCTGGCTTCTCAGGGGTATTTTACACATTAAGTTTCCAGACAATAGTGGAGAGCCTGGCTTATTGTCTTCTGATGGCCTAGAGGCCCAGGCCAGTTGGACTTCACAGGAGGAGGGCTGAGGAGTTTACCAGGAGGGAGGTGGCAGAGCAAGGAGGGAAGTGGGGGGAGGGAGAGAGGTGATAAGCCCAGTGGTGAGACTCTCCCTGGCGGGCTTCTGCCAGCAATCTCTTTGCAACCCCTCTCCCTGCCCCATCTCTCCATCGCTGTCTTTCTTTCCCTCTCCCCTTTCCCCTCTTCATCTCTCCCCGCCCCCA
>NW_007249305.1:145302-170357 GCF_000164805.1 Carlito syrichta | reverse complement strand
TCCCCGCCCCCACACCTCCCTCTCTCTCTCTCCTTCCCTCTCCATCTCCCCTCCCCACCCTAGCCACCCCCCATCTCTTCCTGGCTCCTGGGTGATACAGACCCCCTTCCGAGTTCCCAGAAGGCAAGAAATTTGGTCTAACACCCCCAGAAGGGGCAGCTTCCTTGAGAGACCCCGAAGGCCAGCTCTGGAGGCCGACTCAGTCTGGGGCCCCTCTCCCCACACGGTGCCAGGCCGCAGGATCCATGCTGGGCCCCTGCCAGCCTGATGCATTGCTTGTTGACAGATAAAAGCTCTGCAGTTTATGGCTCCAAAGCAAAGAAGCCAGGCTTTGTTTTGCTTTGTTTTAAATTAGCCACGTAGGGGGCTGGTGGCGGAGGAGGGGGGAGGAGGCAAGATGGGCTCAGGACGTGTTGCTACATTTTAACAATCCCCCGGGGCAGCCATTAATGAAGCCGCCTGAGATGGGCATGGGGCCGTGTCTGCCCACCTCTCCACCTGCCCTGTCTCACTGGGGGAGGGGCACTGCCCATCACCCTCTGCCCTAGAATGGGACCCCAATCAGCCGGCTAACTGTGCCCCCGTGTCTCAGTGGGGCTGAGACAGAGCCATGGCATCCTCAGAAACATACTGTGGTCTAGCGGCAGCTGCCTGCATGTAATTGGGCCCGGACTGGCCCAGTGGACTCTGAGGACTGCCAGCAAGGGGCCCCGAGGGTCTGCCAGAGGCATGGGACCCCCAGTCTGAGCCCATTGGCTCTTGCTGAGGGTGGAAGGTCCAGGGAGGAAGGGAACGCACCACCCCATAGCCCGTGGAGCTGTTTGTTCTCAAACGCAACTGCTGTTAAGAATCCCTGCCCCTCATGCCTCCCGTCTGGTCTGGGGCTCGTCTGCAGATGGCACATGCCAGCCCAGGCTCCGGCGCCCTTCTGCGCAAGACCTGCGCCACATAGACATGCCCACGCTGGCAGCTGAGCAGGAGGGAGACTGCGTCCCTGGGGGAGGCCTCAGGCCATCAGCGGGTATCACCACGCATGGCCCCTTTCGTCCCCCTTTGTCCCATCTTGAAAGAACGTCGCATGGATTTAATGTACCCAACAAGCAGTCGTTTTAACATGGCCTAAATCTCATGTTTTTCTAGTGTTTCACTTAACTTATCCTCTAATTGCTAGCCAAGGACAGAATCGGCTTCTCAGAGGTAGCTATGGGTAATTATTTTGCAACCCCCACTCCCCAGCTTGTTTTGTACTAATCAGCTTTTCTGTTTCAAGCATTTGCCTCCACCTGTAAGGCTCAAGTTAACCTAATCATCCCGTCTTGACCTTCGTGACACAGACAGACCTCACCACCATGGCAGCCATCTTGTGACTAACCCACCCACCTGCCTGCTGTCCATCACCTGACGTCAGTACCCGCCCCTTCGTGAGGACGTGAACCAGACCACCACCCAGTCGCCTTAGTGACCTTCCCCCACCAAAGGGAAAGGGTTAAAAGGGCGCAGCCAACAGCAGCCATTCGCCACCGCCTTGCCAAGCCAGGGTGTGGCCGCGCGCTCTCTGAGCGATGGCCACGCCCTGTTTTCTTAAGCTTTGGCCCCCTCCCTTCCCTTGGGAAAGTGAATCCCCTCTTTCCCTCTCTCGCTCCAATTTACTTTCTAAATATACATTTTCTAATCTAGCTCCTGTGCAATTCTTTGCCTCTTTCACCTGAGGCATCAGATCGCACATCAGCCACCCGCACTCCCAGCAGGCCTAACCGAACATTCTGGATGCCCACTAGGAGTGTGACCCTAACACTTCTGAGAGCACCTTCTCATTGCCCGAAGGAGGCAGGGACAAGGACGACAGGCTGGACTTCATTTCACATTCCTACTACACTGCAGGGGTGGGGGCTGGGGTTAGCATCTGCCCATTCTACAGATGAGGAAGCTGAGCTGCAGCACTTTTGTTTTTGTTTTTTTTTTGTTTTGAGTCGGAGTCTCACTCTGTCACCCAGACTGGAGTGCAGTGGCCGCTCCCGGCCACCGCAGCCTCGGACCTGCTGGGCTCCGGTGATCCCTCCGCCTCAGCCTTCCGAGTAGCTGGAACTACAGGCGCGCGCTACCACGCCCGGCTGATTTTTTGATTTATTGTAGAGATGAGATCTCACTGCCCAGGTGGGTCTCGAACCTGAGCTGCAGCACTTTTGTTAGGTAACAAGTCGTTCATGGAGACAGAACACATGAGCGACTCTACCAGCAATGTCAGCGAAGGCTCCCTACCCGCACAAGGAGCGGGACATCCCAGCAGAGCCCCCTGCTTCCCAGACCTTGGATATTTGGTACCAGAGGGACCAGGAAGCTCTGATGACTTGAGTGACTGATCCCTGCTAGGGAGCCTAGCCTGCCAGGCTCAGACTCCAAGCCCCGCACCCTTTGCCCTGTGTCGTCTGCCCGAACAACACATGGAAGGCAAGAGTACCAGTGTAACCCTTCTAAGAGTCCAGTCTTCCCCTGCCAGCTAGCAAATCGGGGAACCGAGGATCAGAGGACAAGCACCTTGTCCATAGTCACAGAGCTCAATTCAGCAGGGGAAAGACCAGACCAAGGATGTTGTCTGCCACTGAAGCTGCGAGCCTAGCCTGCATACGGGCCATATGTGGCCAACAGCAGGGTGTTAGACCTCCCAAGGCATCCCTGTTTCAGACGGGTTTATGAGCAGGCCACACCCTTGGGGGGATTCCTGGTCCTTCCATAAACCTTTCTTTGGAAGTCTTGGGCCTTCGGGCTGTTTCAGCAAAGGTATCTAGTCTCAAAGGCTGCAGGAACAGCCAGCGCTGGTACATGACCTAGGAGGGACAGACACCACACCATCTCAGTGCTGGACCAGCTTTGGTATGAACGGCATCGCAACGCCTTCCAGACCTTGAACTCCATGTGCATGCAGCATGCAAGTCTTGAACACACAGGAATGCACGTCCAAGGATTTTCTGCCCCAGAGAGAAGCAAGCCCGTATTAAAAAGTCACACGACAGTAATAGAGATGTTTCCGCAAGGAGGCCAAGAGCCAGGAACTTAAAACTGGAATTGAACGCAGGGCCCAGCCCGCAGCCAAGCATAGCTTTCCTCCGCAGCCGGCCTGTTAAGTCAGACTTTATAACTCGCAGGGCTGCCTGGAATCCAGGAAGCTGCACCCCAACCCTTCCTAATGCTTCCCAGCTCAGTCCATGTAAATATATTCTAATGCAGACGAGGTCTACAGGAGGCATCACTGGCCCATTTGCATTTTGATGGGTTTTCCCAACATGTGGATCCAGAGAGCTTTAAAATTCATAGTGTGGAGATGAACCCTTCAAATTACACTCCTGCCTTCCCAGCCAGGAACTTTTTTAGTTTAGTTGTTTTTTTTTTTTTGAGTTGGAGTCTTACTCTGCCACCTAGAGTGACTGGAGTCCAGTGGCCGCTCCTGGCCACCGGCCACCACAGGTCGCCTCGACCTGCTGGGCTCTGGCGATCCTTCCGCCTCAGCCTTCCAACTAGCTGGAACTACAGGCGCCCGCTACCACGCCCGGCTGATTTTTTTTTTTTAATTTTATTGTAGAGATGAGGTCTCGCCAAGTTGTCCGGGCGAGTCTCGAACCCGCGGGCTCAGGCAATCCACTCACCTCAGCATCCCAAAGCGCGGGATTACAGGCTGAGTCACCGAGCCCAGCTAAACTTTTTAATCTTTAAGACCTTGATTAGGGAAGAAAGTTAGGAAACCAGAGAGCCCCATCAAGAGAGTCCTAGAAGGAAGAGACTTGCTTGGTTTTCTAGACTGAGGGTGCATAACCTTCCGAGCACAATTAAGTAGAAGAATTAAAGACCCAGCAGTGAAAAGTGAAAGGCTGACAGGCCACATGGGGGTTGGGCACTTCTTTGACTCAACAGTGTGGGAGAGGAGTCCTTGCCTGTTCTAACAACCTGGCTCACTTTTCTGTGACTGTCAAAGGCCAGGTCTCTTGAAATCCACACCCGTTCTCTCAGTGAGCATCTCTGAAGGCAATAGAATCGATGCTTGTCACAGAAGGACCAGGAAGACAGTTCAGCTCCACACAAGTGGAGGAAGGGACAGGGAAACTGGCAATGACAATAAAATGTGACGGACGGGAGGCGGCAGTGAGTGCAGCTGCCCTAGGACTCCCGTAGGAAGCCAGGGGCATCCATAGCTGGCATCCCCATTTCAGACAGGTTTATGAGCAAGCTACTGCCTCGGGGGGATTCCTGGTCCTTCCTTAAACCTTTCTTTTGAAAACAAACACGCTATAAAGTATTAAAGGAGAAAGGTAAGGTGCAGCGTTTTCTAGCGTATGACCAGAAAGCATAGATAAATACCGTTCAGAAAAATAGCCTGAGCTGTGGAAAGAAGGCAAGGAGAGGCCTGTCCCTTTCAACATCCTACTGAAAACTGTTTAGCAGGCCCACCCAAGGAGCATTCAGTTATTGGGGGGATTCTAGAAAATGCACTTTTGCATGAAGTTACACGTGAACTTGGAGATTTTTTGGCTGGTAAAAAATGTACGCCCCAACGTTATAGTTTTATTGCCCTGTAGAGCATTAACCAGTTTTGTATCCGATCCAGCCATCTTATTCCAGCATTCTTCCTCCAATGCCTATATAAAATAACCACTGTTCCTGGAACTCTCTTGAGAACCAGCTTAACCCCCTGCAGGCTACCTTGTTAAGTGAGTCTCCACCTATGTTCATTCTAGATTTATGAGAGTCATGGCTTTAATTTTTTGAAGATTATATTTACAGTACATGCCCAATCATGTACACACACACACAGACACGCACATATATATATATAAATGTATATTATGTGTGCACACACACATCAACTATCAAAGAACAAAAATTCAACAAATTGAGTTTCAAATATCGAACTGAATTTTACTAGTGATTTGTAAACCGGGCAGCACTCCATCTACAAAACAGAAAGGTGCTCCGTTGAACTGAGTGGAGTGGGTGGGCTTTAGAAGCCAAAAAAGGCTGAAAAAAGCAGAAACAAGGAACAAAAGGCAGACCAGTCATTATAAAGTTACCCTCCTTGTATTGATTAAGGTGGGGGGGACTTCCTCATCACACCCACTAAAACTAGCCTGTTTGGAGACTTGGTTACCATCTCTCTCCTGACTCCTTGGCAAGCCAGAGCCTACAAGCAAACGGCTTAGGTTTCAGCTGATGTGATCTGGAACCTTAGCACGAGTGGCTCCACTGTGGGCGGGTCTGTCGGGGCCAAGTGCAGGAGCTCAGTCCACAACGACGTCCTCCCACACATTTTATCTGACAATACACACGACGCACAGGGGGAAGCTGGGAAGAAAAACAGGCACGATAATATCTTTAGGTAATCGGGATATGTTTATGTATGACTTCTATCATCGGAAAAAAGTGGTAAAATTACTGTTGGGGACCCAAGTTGGAGTGCAGCGGCACGTTCACAGCCACCCCAGCGTCGACCCACTGGGCTCTGGCGACGCCTCAGCCTTTCAAGTAGCCAGAACTACAGGCAAGCGCTACCACGCCCGGCTAATTTTTTATTTATTGTAGAGACGAGGTCTCGCCAAGTTGCCCAGGCTGGTCTTGAACCCATCCAGCAATTCACTCGCCTTAGTCTCCCAAAGTGCTGGGATTACAGGCTGAGCCACCAAGCCTGGCCAACATTACATTTTAAAGTGTAGAAACAATCACATTCCCTTCAAAGATTCTCCAAACTAATAGTTTATGTAAACTGCTTGTTTATACCATCAGGCAGTTTTCGTTTGTTTTTTTTTTTTATTTTGAGTTGGAGTCTCACTCTGTCACCCAGACTGGAGTGCAGTGATACACTCCCGGCCACCGCAGCCTTGACCTGATAGGCTGCAGCAATCCTTCCACCTCAGCCTTCCAAGTAGCCGGAGCTACAGGTGCGCACTACCACACACAGTTAATTTTTTATTCATTGTAGAGACAAGGTCTCGCCAAGTTGCCTGGGTGGGACTCGAACCCACAGACTCAGGCAACCCACTCACCTCAGCCTCCCAAAGTGATGGGATTAGAGGCTGAGCCACCGAGCCCGGCCTCTCAGGTGATTTTCTAAGCAGTCATGTGATGGACTGTCACACTGGGGCCTCCCCATCGCCCTGCAGGAATGGTTCCGCTTCTATCCCCATTCCACAGACCAGGAAATGACAGCTCAAGTAGCTTGCCTAAGATCCCAGGTCCAGGCAGTAAACACAGCCTCCAAACCCCAGGCATCCTGTCCCCGAAGCCGGCCTGCCTCCCAAGTAGAAAAGGAAGAAATGCAATGTGTCAGTCTGCCTGGGTCAGGCTCACAGAAGACTCTGTTCCCCACCCACTCCCAGAACAGAGAGCGCGGAGCCAAGTGCAAGCCTTGCCAGCCTTGAATTGGACGCACATGGGCCTCTCCCACACTCGCAGGCGGGCTCCAGGGCTTCCCGTTCCCAAACCTCCCATTGCACGGGGACAGTAGACACAACAGGTGGCTGGCAGGTGAGCGCTCCCTGCTTTGACAGCATTGCCCGTTCACGTGCTCTAAGCCAGCCACTGACTGGTGGTTCCCTAAGCTCTCAATCTGTCCACACTGAAGACTTAGCGTATTGCTTAAATAATAAAGCAAAAGGGTAGCCTACCTTCCGTGTGTGGGACAGGGCCCTGCCTAGGCACCCCAGAAGACACAGCTCTGCGTTTCGGGTCACTCGCAACCTTGGCCAAGTCGCCAAGCCCCTCTGAGCCACACCCCTGGCCTGTATGCACCAGACGCTCCAGGTGTCTTGCAAGCACCCATCCCTGCTTCCCTGCTCACACTCTCATGGGATGCTTCACATGCAGCGGGCGTCGCGGCCACACCAGAGACTCCCCTGCCTATTCTCACCGACGTGCTCTGTGGAGTGGGTCACTGCTGGCTAAATTCGTGTGGAAATTAGGTTTTGGGGGAATAACATCACATGGTCTGGAACACCAAATTGGGACAGGGCTGCCAAAGGGGGATTGTGGGGTGTGGGTAGAGAGAGGCTGCATTATAATAGGGATCCCGGGACCCCCACAAACCACCTCCGATGCATTCATCCTGGTCCCGATGTTCACCCAGTTATTTAGTTAAATATGTTTTCCTGGGTCTCCTAACACCTGCAGACTCAGGCAGGATAATTTGGGTAAATACTGTTTCATAAACTTCCAAATGAAAAGCCCCATTTTTCTCGCTTTAACAATAAATATCCATCCACCCTCACCGACGGCTGTGAGGCAGGCAGGAAGGCGAATAATTCAGAAATGTCAGCCACTAAGCAAGTGTCAATATTGAAAGACGTGTCTCTGGACGACTAATTAAGATCAATGGGCCGAAAGTGACACAAGAGAGCCCTTATTTTTAAAAAGGGGGAGGCAGTTAATAAAAAAGGACCTGGCGGACATGCCTGCTTCAGATTCTAGGGCGAGAGCCTGACTTTTTTTGGATGTCTGTTTTACTATCTATCACCACATGACTTATGCTTTTCTCTTTCTTTTTTTTTGAGATGGAATCTCACTCCGTCGCCCACGCTGGAGTGCAGTGGCACGTTCATGGCCACCGCAGCCTCAACCTGTCCTTCCACCTCAGCCTTCCAAGTAGCTGGAACTACAGACGCACGCCACCACGCCTGACTCATTTTTTGATTTATTGTAGAGATGAGGTCTCACCAAGTTGCCCGGGCTGGTCTCAAACCTATGGGCTCAGGCAATCCTCTCACCTCAGCCTCCCAAAGTGTTGGGATTATAGGCATGAGCCACCACACCCAGCGGCTTATGATTTTCTTTTCTTTTTTCTTCTTTGAGTTGGAGTCTCACTATGTCACCCAGACTGGAGTGCAGTAGCCCCTCCCGGCCACTGCAGCTTCGACGTGCTGGGCTCGAGCGATCCTTCCGCCTCGGCCTTCCAAGTAGCTGGAACTACAGGCGCACACTACCACGCCCAGCTAATAATTTTTTGATTTATTGTAGAGATGAGGTCTCGCCAAGTTGCCCAGGCGGGTCTCGAACCCGCGGGCTCAGGCAATCCACTCACCTCGGCCTCCCCAAAGCGTGGGATTACAGGCTGAGCCACAGAACCCGGCAGCCCATGATTTTCAAAATGGATCTCCCAGGGACTCCCCAGAAGGCACCCAGTAAAGGCGGGAAGAGCTGGGGAAGGGGAAGAAGCCCCCCAAGGCTGCTTCAGTGGGGCAGCTGCATGCTGAGCATTTTCACATCTGAGAGCTCCCTGCGGAACGTTCCTTGAGTTCTGTAGCTTTAAGAAAGATTGTCTCTTCAGGACCAGGAAAAGGCTAACAGAATTTCAGGCTGGGACACAGTCGGCCTAAGGAGGGCCAATCCATGCGTGGGCGGAGTCATGGGACTCAAGGTGCAGCAGGAACTTTGTCTCAGAGCATCTGAGGCCCTGTAGAAGAAAGTGGTGCTCTCAATCATCCAGGCTCTCCTTCCTTCGTATTTGCAATGCTGAAGATAGCATTTGATCAAGAAACTCCAAGGCACTCAGGTGGCCAAAAGGTTTTTATCCCAGGGCATCATGGTGACCCGTGTGCAATGCTACTCGGGAGCAGAGTCCTCTAACTCTAGGCTGGGGCTTCCTATGCAGGTAGCAAGCCCGCGTGTCTCCCAAGAGTCGGCCAAGACATATCCTGAAGCCACAGCAAGAGCTGCCAGGCACGAAGCGCTCATGTGATTCAGGTCCCTCCATCTTCAGAGCAACCTTGTATGATAGGTACTGACCTTCTCTCCCTTTTTACAAATGGAGAGCCTCCATGAGAGAGGCAGCGAGACTTGCTCAAGGCCACACAGCTCCGAGGCAGGGATTCAGCCCCAGCAGGCTGGCTCTTGATCACAGACTGAAACGTACCAGCCCAGAGAGACACGATACTGTGCCGTGCTGGGAGAGGTCTTGGGGAGCACTCATCTCTCCCCTCCATCTTACAGTAGGTTGACTACAGCCTGGAGAAGATCACCTGGTGTCCCCCCATCTTTCTTTTTTTTTTTCAATTGGAGTCTCACTCCGTTGCCCAGGCTGGAGTGCAGTGGCACGCTCACGGCCAACCCAATGTTGACCTCCTGGGCTCAGACGATCCTTCTGCCTCAGCCTTCCAAGTAGCCGGAACTATAGGCATGCGCTACCACACCTGGCTAATTTTTTGGTTTTTATTGTAGAGACGGTCTCGCCAAGCTGCCATGGCTGTTTTTGAACCATGGGCTCAAGCAATCTGCTCACCTCAACCTCTCAAAGTGCTGGGATTACAGGCTTGAGCCACCGTGCCCGGCCCTTCCCCTCCATCTTACAGTGGCTAACTAGAGCCCGGAAAGGATTACCTGGTCCCTCCCCTCCATTTTACAGTGGGTTAACTACAGCCTCAAGGGGATCACCTGGTCCCCCCCATCTTAGTGTGGTTAACTACAGCCCCAAAAGGGTAAGGGACTCGGCAAAGGGTCATGGTAGATTTGTAGCAGAGCAGAATTAAAACTCAAATGCCCACCTATAAAATTCTGCATCTTCCCACTGCACCTTGGCCCCACCCAGGATGGCATGGCTTGCTGGGCGAATCCTCTCAAGGGCAGAGTCGTGGAACTCAGGATGCAGCAGGACCCTTGTCTCAGAGCATCCGAGGCACTGTGGAAGAAGGTGGTGCTCTCCCTGGATGCCAACTGTTGTCTTTGTCTCGTAGCTCAAGGTTCAGACCACCCAGGGGCATGGGCGCCGCATGGTGCTATGCTGGGTCAGGCACTCACCACCTACTCCAGGCTCACCATCCCTGGAGATCCCATGGAAACGAATCCACACCTAGGCCGTGGGGTTGCTGGCATGGACTCAGCAGGGCAGGACATGTGGCACGCGCAAGGCAAATCCCAGCTCTCCGTCCCTGGAGCTCGGTGGGGCGGCAGAGGACATGACAGAATGATGTGGCCCCTTCAGTGGCAACTTGACTCCTGCCTCAGTTGCCCCAGCCACCTCTGCTGGGGCTATCAGGAGGAAGGAAGAGGCATGAGAGTGAGTCGGGGCTGTGACGCTGCGTCTTCTCCAGGGCAAGACTGGCTCATCATCGCAAACTTTCCCTTCTCTGGACCTTGTGTTAATGGCTAGCTCAAAACAAAACGCTGTCTCTTCAGGACCAGGAAAAGGCTAACAGAATTTCAGGCTGGCACCGTCAGCCTAAGGAAGGCCCAACCCACTCGTGGGCGGAGTCATGGGACTCAGCAGGAACCTTGTCTCAGAGCATCCGAGGCCCTGTAGAAGAAAGTAGTGCTCTCTCTCAATCAGATGCTCCTGACACCTGCGGGCAGGCCTGGCTTTGACTCTATTGAGAGAGAGAAACTCAGGCCCAGAGAGGGTGTCTTGACCCACGTTGCACAGCCATGGAGCTGATTTGTAGAAGAGACAGAGCAGGCCAGGCTGGGTGGCTCAGCCTGTCATCCCGACGCTTTGAGAGACCAAGGCGAGTGGATTGCCTGAGCCCACGAGTTCGAGACCCGCCTGGGCAACTTGGCAAGACCACACTCTATAATAAATCAAAATTGCCCGGGCGTGGTAGCGTGCACCCATAGTTCCGGCTACTCGGAAGGCTGAGGCGGAAGGATTGCCGGAGCCCAGCAGGTCGAGGCTGCAGTGGCCAGCAGTGTGCCACTGCCCTCCAGCCAGGGTAATGGAGTGAGACTCCAACTCAAAAAAAAAAAAGAGCAAGAAAGGGGTTTCCTGACTGGACTCTGCCGGGGTGAGGGAGGGAGTGTTGGGGGGTGTGAGAGAGGGAGGAACTCTCAGTGCCAGGGGAGAGAAGGGGGCGGGGAGGAGAAACATTTGGGCCATTGTCAAATTCCCACAGTTAAATGAATCAAAACAGACTGTTCTGAGACTCAGAGCCCATTTCCAACCACACCCTCTACACCAAAGTCAACCCCCGCGGTCCCTTGACGCTGCCTCGTAACCAATCATAATGGCAACAGTGAAATTCACGATCATACTTGGGATTCTTGCGTGGCCGCCAGGCCCTGGACAGACATCCCCCCGCCGGCAGTTCGAGGAGGCCGGTAGGGTTCATGCCCATTTTCCAGAGAAGGCTGCTGAGTCTTAGGGGAAGTCACTGGACCCCACACCTCCCTACCCAGGGTGGTCTGGGATAAGAAGGCAGGGAAGGTAGCAGAGATCCAAGCAGCCAGCTCCTCACTGTCACCCGGAGCCCTGGAGCCATGCCCCGAGGCAGGGCTCCTGCCACTGCGGTGGGGATGGAGGAGAGGGTGCAAGGGAGCTGGCACGTTCCTGGGTGCGGCTGCCCCACCCGGCAAAGCAGATCCTTGCCGCTGGGCGGCCTGGCGCTGTGACCAGCAGAACTTGCTGGGGAGCTGCAGCCACCGCCTTGCCTGGTCGGCCCCGACCCGTCCAAGGAGGACCTTGTTCTTCATTGCAAGCTGGGCCAGGGACACAGGGCTGGCCGGGGAGGAGGCCACTGCCAGGGGCCCCCAAACAGGCTTCCCACATCTCACCCCAACAGCTGCAAAGGGAGGGCTGGGTCCAGGCGGCCTCACCCGGCATCCGAGCCTCCCCGAGATGGGCACAGGCGGAGGGCCTGGGCAGGCGGTGGGGAAGGTAGGCCGACGCACCCCACCAAGCACTGTGTCAACTGGCAGGCTGGGCCCCTCCTAAGCCTAACTCACTCTAACCTCAACAGCCTTTCAGGTCTTACGTGGGCACTGCTCTCCTTGCTTTACACACAGGTAAACTGAGGCTCAGAGAAATGGCATAACTTACCCAAGTTCACCAAAAGAGTGAGCTCAGGCGTCAGGCCTGAACCCCAGCACCCCAGCATGACCAGAAGGCTACACTTCCTTCTAACTCACCCAAAGCACATCTCGAAGCCTTTCTCCGTGGTGGAGGCTGGAGTCCCAGAGGGAGGCATTTTGTCCCTGGTCCCGTGCTCAGACCCAACAAGGACCCTGATGAAACACAGAGAGGCCATGTGCCCTGCCCACAGGGGACAGTCACTGTGACCACTGTGAGCCCCCAGCCCACTTGTGCTACACGGGGCCCACCCAGCCAACCGTTCTGCTTGTCAAGGAAAGCAGATTCTAGAGTTCTGCATTTTATCTTCCACTGTTTCAGCTGGTTAGAATCAGCTTTGCCATTTTCTGAATTTTCACAGAATTTAAACACTGAAGCATAACACAGAGAAAAGTCCACAGATCAGAAGTGTACAGCTCGGTAAATCTTCATGAACTGAGCACACCTATATGTCCACGAGCCAGAATGAGAAAACGAACCCACCAGTACCCAGAAGCTCCTTGTCTCCTTCGGGGCACCCCCAACTCCTGCCCAAAAGTCACCATGATTGTGACTTCCCCTGCTCCCAGATTCACTTAGTCACGGCTGGTGTGGTGGCTCACGACCGTCATCCCAGCACTTCGGGAGGCTGAGGTAGGGAGACTGCTTGAGCCCAGGACTTTTGAGACCAGCCTGGGAAACATAGCAAGACCTCATCTCTACAAAAGAAATTAAAATAATAATAATATAAGATTCACTTTGCTGACTTTGAACTTTTATAAATAGACTCAGACAAGGCACTTTTGCATCCTTGGCCTGTGCGCTTCTAACGTTTTAGCCGCCCGCCAGACCACCTTCCTGCAAGCTCACTAGTGACTGTACACAGTGTTTCTGCAACTGGAGGAAATTATACCAGAACTTGGGCAGCCTCTTCAAAACACACACACCAGCTACACGCCAGCCCAACTCCAGACACCCCTCCAGATCTCCTGAGGAAGGAAGACATGCACATGTGAGTATTGAGAAACCTGGCCCAACCAAGAACCCGTACCCTGGGCCACATGGCTACACAGCCAGGGACAGAACACTCAGGCTCCCCAGTTCCTAGGCCCTGCCTGGCACCCCAAGGGCCCCCAGATCTATTCTGCATGCCGGCACTCCACCCTCCTCCAGCCACGGCAGACATCAACAACTGATCCCAGCACTCCTTCCTGCTGAGCCTGGGTAAGACAGCCTCATCCACCCTGGCAGGCCTGCCAATCAATCAGGGTTGACACTTGTGATGAAGCGTGTTTGCCATCCGGGTACTGCTACCTTGTGCTGAGCTTTGCCATCCGGGTACTGCTACCTTGGACCCTTTCCTGCTTTCTTAAACAGGCCAGCCTCCCTACACCCAGGACGGTTGTGAGAGAGACCGAGAAAGGACCCAACCCAAGCCTGGCTCTGTTTTCAACCTGTTTGACGCTGTCCCCCACGCCAAGCCCGTGGAGGCAGCTTTGGAGATAGTTACGTCTGCACTGGCATGTTTCCATGTGTTTGGTTTGGGCTTCGTGCTCTGGTTTTTACAGATGGCAAACAGGCCCAGAGAGGAGCAGTGCCTTGTCTGAGGTCACACAGCCAGGCTATGGCAAAGCGGAACATGAACTTACACCCCATTTCCAATCCAGGGCTCCTTCTCCCCAACTCATGGAGTTTCTTGCAACCAATCAGGAATCATGGGAGAAGCCAGAAACATGCCGTGATCTCGTTCCTCTCCAGCCAATCACATCTGTTTCACTTCTTCCCTGCTGGGCGGTAAACAACAAAGACACAGCCAGAGTGGCTCCAGGCTGGGACCCCGGTGCAGTGACAAGATGGAGTCCAGAGTAGCGTCCAGGCCATTCCGGGCTGCCAAGAGGAGACTGGTGGTCTGATGTGGCTGAACGTGGCCCTTGTCCGAGGTGATCCCATGCACACACCCAGGGCAGAGGCACACTGGGGACTCTCAGAAGCAGCCAGGAGGCCACTGCTGTCTCACTGCTAATTCTATTAACATTAGCAGAAAAACTTAAAGTGCATTTTCCTGCAAAGAAAACCAAACAATCTTCTTTCTCCCCTCAGCCAGGCTGGATGGCTCCTTGCTTTTTCTTCTTCCCTCATGCTAGAGATTTAAAAAGAGCTTGGGGGGAAAAATCTGGACATTCCCTAAAGATCTTCAATTTTGCCTTTTTGAAGCCATCTTTAGCAGAATGTGCCACAAGCTGGGTCCTTGGATGTGTTACACGTTTTCGCTGTCGAGAATGATTTTATCTTTATCTCCAGAGTCTTCCTCCTTGAAGCTCTGAGGCAGAGGAGGGCACGGGCATGCCCTTCTGTGCCAGGAAGCCAGGGCAGGACTCGAGAAACCGCAGAAACTCTGGGAAGGGCTGCCGTGTTCAGTCTTCCCTCGCAGAGACAGCCTTGAGGACCCAAGGGCAACTCAAAATGTGGGGAGTCCCGAGTTGGGCACAGACTAGCGGGGATGACGTGGGTGGTCCTGCCAAAGCCCAGCCAGCACTGTGCCCGGCACCCGACATGCGTTCTGAGAGCGGTGACTGCACCTTCCCAAGCGCTGAGCCGCTGTCATCTAGCTTCACACAGAAGCAAAAGGAAGACCGGGACTGCACCAGGCCAAAGTCATGCCAACCAGAAAGGGGCAGGGCTGGAATCCACCCACGACGGCCTGACCCCAGGCCGGCTCTCACCACTACACCGCATGGCTCTTTCCGGGACCCACTGAACGGGCAGGAAGGGTTTGACCTGATCCCACTGCTCCTCACCCCAAAGACATTGTCACCCTCTGCTTTCCATGTCACACGCATTTCTGACACACCCTTGGTGATGCCTTAAGTCACAGGTTCAAGGCCCTCGGAGCCCACACAGGGGCACGTGTGTGCACCCAGACACACATTGCCAGCTCCTGAATTCTTCTGGGGGGAAGTGCTACTTCTGTCGACAGCCCCCCTCAACCACCAGAGAGACAAGCACACAGAGTGACTCAGGATGACCACCCACTCCCATGGGAGTGCTCATGAGATGAGGTTTTCTAAGAAGCCTCTGGGCAGCAAGGTGTACTCTCGGGGAGTCAGGCCGCGTCAGGAGTGTGAGTGCAGGTGTCAGGCCCCAGGAGGCCATCCCACTACAGGCACAAAGCTTCCCTGGGGAGGCCCGGCCCGGAAGGCTCCCCTGGTCCTCAGCCAGGAACCCAGCCAGGACCAGAAAGAAGGGTCTTAGGCAACAAGAGAGCCCAACAGCAAAGGGCAGTGGGTTGGGTGCTGAGGGGCCATCTCCACCCCTCTGGCCCGAGTCACCCACACAGGGCCAGGGTCCTTCAAAAGAACAGAGACCTCTGTGTCCCCAGGCGGCCTTCAGGGAGGGACAAAGGGGGCCTGAGGCTAGGGAGGAGCTTTGAGACAAGATGAGGAGCGGGCAGGAGGGCCTAGAGTCGGAGTCCCATGCGGCTGAGGGGTTCTCAAGACCAGGAAAGTCAGTCAAGCACAAGTTGGACGGTGATGTCATCACCCTCTTTTTGTCTTCACACACACACACTTCTGAAACAGGCCCGCACAGACCTTTGCAAGTGGTAGGGCTATGTGGAAACCCAAACTACTCATTATTCCAATTCAATTACATAGCAACCACTTTTTTAAAGGAATATTTTTATTTGCACTCATAGTGCAGCAAATCACCAGACACTTTCTTTCATCAAATGACTCCGCGAAAGAAAAATTATCAAATCAAAGGGAGGCGATGGGATGTCCATCATCCCGCTCCTGAAAATAATGCCGACTGTCCTCTCGGCGCTTAATTTATTTAAGCAGCATCGCACTTCCATCAACAACCACACCAGAATCACACCTCGGCACTTATTCTCTGGGGATCTGAGGCTCCAAGGTCCTGTTCTCTGAGAAACCCTGAGGGGAAACCCGGGGCAGGGGTGGGGGGATGGAGACCTTTGGATTAGGAAGGGGGCCCTGAGACCCAGCAGCCCCCGCCCTGGGGTGTGTAGGGTATCAAGTCGGGGATACAAGAGTTTGTTAGAGACAATCCAGGACCAGACTCTGGGCTTGGACCCTCTGGACTCCCAGTCCAGTGCTCCCCATCACTTCAGCTGAGGAACGGCAAGAGACAGGAACTCACAGGCCAGGGAGGATTGTGGTCCAGTTCCCACAGTTCTTGGATGATAACACATTCCCCGGAATCCTGATCCCTGTCAGTCTCTAGGGAAGGGGGGGCAGGAAGCACCCCCTGCAGCCCAGCCCCACCCCTCAGCCGCACCAGGTGACTCCCAGGTTGGCCCTGTCCTCTCGCAGGACAAGCACCCTTGGAGGCCACTGTCCGCCTTGGCCCAGCAGCTTGTTCTCCCAGAAGGAAGCCTCTGGAAAGAGAAATAAAACAGCCAAAAGCACTTTGGTGTGCCCACGGAGAGTTCATCACACCCTCCATCCCGACCCTCAGGGTTCCCCCTGAGCCCTCCCCAAAGGCCAGAGGCTCTTTCCCAGACCCCCCCAGTCCAGGCCCCTGGACCCTGAAAGACAGAAAGGCCGTGATGGCGTCTAGAAGATCAAGTGGGGATGGGCAGGGCAGGAAGAGGCTGGGAGGGTCAGGCCACCACAATGGAGGGCAGATGGCCACCGCCCCAGCAGTCACACCACAACAGGTGGCCAGTGCAGACCGTCTGCTCGGTGGGCAACAGGAGAGGCATGTGGGAGATCAGATCTCAGCGCATCATTGGCTGTCATCTGGGGCTCGGTGGCGCCACATGGAAGGACACGCCCCGTCTAAGACCATGGACCCCCAGGAGAACCCCGCTGCCTCAGTGAACGGTTCTGCTCCTCTGCTTCCTCTGCCCCGAGCAGCCCCTGCAGCCCTGGCCTGAGCGGGTTGCCAGCACCCAGTGCAGAGAAGCTAAAATCCCTCGAACAGCCTCAGTCGGAGAGGCGGGAGTCAGGGGACCAGCACGAGAGCCGTGTCACCAACTCCTGGTGTGATTCCAAGGGCACACCTCACGGTCACACAGCATGGTCTCCTGGGACTGAGCCCAGCTGCCCACAGGGCAAGTCAGTTGCTTACCACTCCTTAGCCTTGCATTGGTCTCCCCTGCTCCCTTCCCTCTCTGCTGTCATCGACCTCCTGCACAAATGACGTGCACCCAAATCCCTGCCCAGGGTCCGCTGATGGAGACAACCAACTAAACCCAGCAGGGGTGTATGTCCTGATACAGAACAAGTGATGCCAGGTGCAGAGTGGCATGTGTGGATGGCCACCAGGCACACACCATGGACATGGAGGTGCTCAGCATTGAGAGGGCAGCTCGGGGCCGGCCCATGGCTGGTGACACCAGGTGTCTCTGGGCCAGAAGGCTGGCTTTGGACTGAGTTTCCCTCCACTGAACGTGCTTTTGTTCTAGCTCCATATTCTCTTGCTATGTGAACTCTTTAATTTTTTCCCCCAAGTCTGCCACCAGTAAAATGTGATTACTTTCAAAGAGCTGAAGACTCTTGGAAAATCAAAGCCATGCACCATGAAGAGGGGAAGAACCCTGGAACCAAAAGTCCCGGGCTTCTTCTGGGAAGAAGGGCTGGCTGGAAGAAGGGAGAGGCAGGCCCGGGTGGGCAGAGGGCAAGGACACACGAGAGTCTCCTAAGCACACCAAGGACCCACCCAAGGTGTCTGGCAGGGTGCCCCACACGATCCCATGACACCAGGTATCCCCCCAACAAGGCACGCAGGTTGAACTTCTGTAACGGAGTTTATCTCAGGGCGGCGGGAACCACGAGATTGAGGGCTGACGTCCCCACAAACTGGTCACAGTCCTTCTGACCCACTGGCCTCCTGACGCGGGTGTACTCGCTGGGGGCCCCGCTGTAGGAGGCCTGATGCCCGGTATGCTGGAGGGTTGGGAATGCCTTGGGGTCGCCTGTTCCCCGGCAGTCACAGAAGAAGCCCACCTTCTGGACACGACTCCCCTCCCAGCACCACCTCCTGTTTCCTGCAGTCTTCCAGGCCACCCTCACCCCCTGGCCTCTCCTCACCCCCTAGCTGTCAACCTGTACATCAGGCCCTGTGAGAAGGCCTCTGTCCCCAATCCCTGGGCGCTCTATAGCGGTCTGTGGCTCCCCGGCTTGTTGCCATGGAAACCCCAGAGCCCTACATAAGAGGGGTTACAGGCAGAGACAGGAACGGCGGGACCCCAGAGAAGCTATGGCTGAGACTCCATCCATTCATTCACTCACTCCGAATATACTAAGCATCTTTTTCCGCCCAAGGTGCTGAGCTCTACCCTGCAAGGTCCACGGAATGGAAATGTCTCTGCCTTCACTCCCTGGAGGCAAACAGGCCATCAGGAAAACACTTGGAGCAATTCCAGCATTCACGGGATACTTCCGACATACCACAGTCTACCCAAAGACACATCTGTGCGTCTGAATCAAGCCCCGTGAGTTCAAACAGAGGCACTGAGAATGTACGTGATGGGTCCACTATGAGGCCAGACAGAGGCCAGACAGGATCTGAACCCAGGCCGCTGTCCTCAGCAGCCGCCTTCCCGACCTCTGAGGCAGGCTGTCTCCTCTGCTTCCTTGCGCCGGCATGGGGCTGTAGGCCCAGGCCTGCAGCCTCCACGGCTGGGCCCAAACCCTCGGGGGCCCTGCGGGAACGGTGCTAGAGCGGATGGTCCTTGGCTGGGCCCACCCAAGAGCCCTCCCCAAGCAGATGCCCAGACACGCCCAGGGAGACAGGCCCAACTGGCAGGCGTCACCGTGACTTCTGGAGGTCAAGGTGAACCCAGGACAAATGTCAGGCAAGGACAACACATCTCGATGGATATTCCCAGCCTTGGAGGAGACGCAGGAGGCAGGCGACTCCAGAAAGCCAAGATTTCATTCAGTCATTCCAAAGACTCACTTCTAGGAAACGTTCCACCCAGTGCTGGTCGCATTCACATAAGCTGATGTTTTCTGAGTCCAGGCTGCAAACCAGCAGCTTCCAGGTCTTCTGAGGGGGAGTAAAGATGAATCACGCAACTGGCAAATGCTTAGCTATCCACAAAGTGGGTTATCATGCAGACATTTACCTTCTTTGACGCTCATAACTAGGGTATAACTGAGGCCAGGCACAGTGGCTCATGCCTGTAATCCCAGCACTTTGGAAGGCCAAGGTGGGAGGATTACTTGAGCCCAGGGGTTCAAGACCAGCCTGGGCAGCATAGCTAAACCTCATCTCTACAAGACCTCAAAAAATTAGCCTGGCATAATGGTGAGTCCCTGGATTCCCAGCAACTTGGGAGGCTGAAGCGGGAGGATCGCCTGAGCCCAGGAAGCTGAGGCTGCAGTGAGCCATGATCATGCCACTGCACTCCAGCCTGGGCAACAGAATGAGACCCTGACTCAAAAAGGAAAAAAAGAGAGAGAGAGAGAAGAGACAGACACAGGGAGAGTGCCACGTGACAGGGTGGTATCCACAGCCAAGGAGCCCAAGGGTTGCCAGGGGCTACTAGAAGCTAGGAAGAGGCCGGGCGCATCTTCCCTGGAGCTGTGGATGGAGCCACTCCTGCCGGCACCGAGGCTACAGACATTGAGTCTCCAGAACCTCGAGAATAAGCTTCTGTGCTGCAAGGCACATGGCAGTACCGTCACGGCAGACCCAGAAAACCAGTGCCTCGCCTCCCAGGGCCACAAGCTGCCCCCAAGTTGCTGCCCCTGCCCCCCAGAAGCCAAGGCTGGGCAGGAATGATGAGGTGTGTCTGTAGGACCCCAAGGTGCCCGAGTACCAGGCATCATGGGCCTGTGCACCTGAGTCAGCATGTTCCCAGCTGCAGAGGAAGGCCGCTTTCCCTTGCCCCAGGGACAAGGGTCCACTGTGCCCAGGTGAGGCCTCACTCACAGGTACCAGGAGCTAGGATGTTGACATATATTTTGGGGTTCACAGTTCAGCTCACAGCAGATGAGTGGTGTGATTGCCCTATTTTCCAATAAGAAAACCAACGCCGAGAGGTTACGTAACTGGCCCTAGTCCATGCAACTGATGCATCTGTACACGGTCTCAGAACCTGCCATGAGACACCATCCTCTTCCCAACAGCAGGCCCCCACGTCTGTGTCCAGCTCACCCCACTTTTCCCTGGAGGGCCCATCGAGGGGGGCATTTCCCACAGCCAATGAGTGGGTTCGCAGGGCTCGCCCTTTAGGGGAGCCCTAATGCCAGGCACCAGGTGACCCGGTGCATGTGGCCTGCAAGACAGCAGCACTGCAGTCTGTCCCCCCAGGAGGAGAGGCAGCGACACAGGGCAAGGTGCGGGGCACCTCTCTCAGTGGCACCCCACGTCTCGCATTTGCAGGGGCCGACAGAAGAAGACGGGCCTGGATCCAAAGGCCGGGCTCCAGATTCTTCTTCCATTTCAAACGAAAGCCATCCTCATTCAGCATGAGAGCACAGCCTGAGGCCGCTGGGGATGGGCTCTGGCGCCTCTCCCTCCGAGAGCTGGGGTCTGAGCACGTGTGCTGGGCCCCTTCCAACCTCTCCCTGGGTGCCGTTCCCTTGCCAAGGGAAGCTCTTCCTTCTTACTCCAGTGGAAGCGGAGGTACAAATGCATGGATCCTACTGTGTGCTGGGAGTAGGATGACCCTTCCAGCTCTCCTCCACTCTTGCCATTTTGCAGAGGAGAAAACCGAGGCAGCCTCAGAGAGATGAGTGAGCGCTAAGTAGAACAATCAGGACTCAAACCTGGGCCTGCACACCTCGCGGGACCCAGAAAAGCAGGTCTGGAAAGCCTCACGGGGCCCAGTCTTAGCCCGTGTGTGCTCTCAAGGAATACCACAGCTGGGTGTGGTGCCTCACGCCCATAATCTCAGTACTCTGGGAGGCCAAAGCGGGAGGACTGCTCAAGCCCAAGCGTTCGGAACTAGCCTGGGCAACGTAGCAAGACCTCTTCTCTACCAAAAACTTAAAAAATTAGCTGGGCATGGTGGCATGTACCTGCAGTCCCAGCTACTCAAGAGGAAGCCTGAACCCTGGAGGCCAAGGCTGTGGCGAGCCACGATTGTGCTACTGTCTTCCAGCCTGGGTGACAGAGTGACACCATGACCCAAAAGATAAAAGCGGTAAATAAAGGAATCCCAGAGGTCGCGTAATTTCTAAAGAAAAGAGGTGTGTCTGGCTCACGGCTCTGCAGGCTGAATGAGGCACGTGGCGCCAGCCTCTGCTGCTGGGGAGGCCTCAGGAAGCCTCGCCTCGTGGCATAAGGGGATGGGAGCTGGCCTGTGCAGATCACATGGCGAGAGAGGAAGCAAGAGCAGGGGAGGGCTCGCGGGGCTCTGCCAAACCAGCTCTCCTGGGAACAAGCAGAGTGAGTTCACTCGTGACCAGGAGGGCAGCACCTAGCTGTTCCTGCAGGGTCCACCCTGTGACCCAATCACCCTCAACACCGGGACCATGCGTCAACGTGAGATTTCAGGGGACAACATCCAAACTCAAACAGGACTCCTCCTTCCCTGTCCACTCCCATAGGATGGACTCCTCCTTCCCTGTCCACTCCCATAGGATGGCAAAGAGCCAGCCTGGGCTGCACTTGCAGGATGGGAACCATGGGTGATGCCAGTTGTGCTCTGAAGGCGTCCCAGAACTCGTGCGCACAGCAGCTCCCAAAGCAGACTGTGCGGGCCCCAATCCTTACAGCTCGTCTCACCTCACCCCTGCCCTTCTCCCTCGTTTCCAGACGGTTCCTGCGGCCTCCCCACCCCTGCAGACACACAAAGAGGAACTCCTCGCCATTAGGGGAGCCGGGGACAAGAGCAAGTTCTGGAAAATGTTCTCAAAGCAGTAAGTCTCAGTAAGCCCTAAAGTGGATCAGGGGAGCACTGGGCTGATGGTCAGGGCCTGGCCTAACACCTGGCTGTGAGGACCCATTTGTTCCTCGCATTTTCAGGGCTGATTTGAGACCAGGTGACGGTTTCAACCGACGTCCTGGCCCTGAAGTGACGTGGGTCACTTCACAGTTGAAGCAGCCGAGTGTTCATGTGGCTTTCCGTGCCCTTCTTCCCCTCTGCAGCACCTTCGGAAGCCACACAGCTACAAAGATGGGGGAGTCACCGGCAGCCTGGGGCCCTGCGCAGCTTGTGGAGCAGAGACCCGCGTCAGGCCCATCCTGGGAGCGGGAGTTTCCCATCTGTGCTGAACTGCTGGAGTCAAGGGCTGTGGCAGTATCACTGATGCTGCGATTCTGGTTTCCACAGACAAGGGGACTAAGACCACACAGCCTTCAAGCGGCACAAACAGGGTTCACATTCAGAACTGTGGCTCCAATAAGCATCCTCTTTCCACTACTGTTCGGCTTAACAAGATCATTCTCCTCCTGTAAGCAGCCATGTCCCCAAGAAACTCTTACGTCGCACTGTCCCCAAGACAGCTGAGTGATCCAAGCGGGGTGAAAACAGGGGCTCTCATAAGATGCTCTGAGCCCGGAAGGTGACCGAAAGCAGGGAGGAGGGACCCGCCTGAACCTAAGAGCCACCTTTCCTGGGCCTCAGGGCACACAGGAGTTGCTGATACAAGCAGAAATACCACATGGTGGACTAGCATGCAGGAGAAACTCTGAGCAGCCTGGGACCAACCCAGTCCCAACACTCGCTCTCCTACTTTCCTGAGCCTTACTCTCCAACCTACAAAATGGGGTCACAGCTGAACCGCCCTGTGGGCCGAGACAAGGAGGGAGCGCTGTTCGGCCCCTCGCCAAGGGGGCGCCGTCCCAAAGTGCCTGCCCCATGCCCATCCTCTCTGGGGTTGCCCAGAGCAACAGCCTTGCAGTATCGAGACGAGTATCCCCTCCCAAGCAGCTGGATGAGGCTGCCCCGGCCAGGACGGCCGCTGAAGCCCAGGTCTCAGAGAACATCATGACCCGGCCCACGTCCCCATGGCAGACCCAGAGCAGAACACAGAAAGGGACGGGGGTCAGCCAGACACAAAGCCACACAACAGAGGAACCAGAGCATGCATTTTGAAGTCGAAAGTGTCTTTTAGGAAGTCGGCCTTCGAGTTGGGTGGACGTGGGAGAGGCTGGCCAGCTTAAACTGATTATCCGCACATATGGTCTTCGTCCTGTGGTCGAGGGTGGGAAAGAGGGTGGAAGGGAAGGGTGGGCACACACGAGCTGATGAAACATCATCCCTCAACCGCCGGGAACCGGGAGATTGCCATGACGTCAACCTGGGCTTCCTGCCATGGGGACGGGGCCATCATGAGAACAGTCCCAAGACCCAGGAGAAGTCCCTCAGCGCTGGGGACGGGGGAGGGGAGAGAAGAACCAGACAAGCAGCTCTTCACCCTTGGCTTCAGTCTCAAAAGCAGACAGACAGACACACACACACACACACGCACACACACCCCAGAATATCGGAAAGGATCAAGGTCGATCCCTCCCAGTTTATAATAACAGTAACAACAATAATAATGACATTGACGAGAGTGAACATTTATTGAGCGCTTGTTGTATGCTGGGCACTGTGCTCAATGTCTTACTAGTTTTAGCCCATTGACTAATCACAGCAATCAGATGGGGTATTCCCAGTCCCATTTTGCAGATCAGGAAACTGGCCTAGGGTCACACAACTGATAGGTCAGATAAAGCCAACATTCAAAGCCAAGCAGTCAACCACCATGCACTGCCGCCTCTAACAAAACGGGGAAACGGAGGCTCAGAGAGGGGCGGTCACTGCCTCAGGGTCACACAGCCCCATCTGCAACCCAATCAGAGCCAGAGCACAGGTCTACCGACTGGCTCAGCAACCCTGCCACCCATGCCTCTCAGGGAAGACACACACACCGCCAGAGGGCATGCTTTTGCTTATCTCCAAGCTGCTGAATTCACTAATTAAACTAGAAGTCTTGGGTACAGACCAGGGGTAAGGACTGGCCCCAAGACGAGTGAGGATCAAAGAGCAGCTCTGCCAGCTGCAAACACTGGGCTCGCGTCTCCCCTTCTCTTTCTAGAAACTGCCTCCGACCAGGCATGGTGGCTCACACTACAATTCCAGCACTTGGGGAGGCTGAGACAGGAGGATCGCTTGAGACCAGGAGTTTGAGACCAGCCTGGGCAACATAGCAAGACCTTGTCTCTACAAAAAATAAAAAATTTAGCAGGTGTGGTGGTGCACGCCTGTAGTCCCAGCTACCTGAGAGGCTGAGGTGGAAGGATCGCCTGAGCTCAGGAAGCTGAGGCTGCAGTGAGCCATGATCACACCACTGCACTCCAACCTGGGTGACAGAGGGAGGCCCTGACTCAAAAGAAAGAAAGAATGCATAAAATAAAAAGTAAATAGTGTTTCCTGATCTGCCCCTGCTCTCTGGGGTAGAGAGCTGACTCAGGTCCAAGGTGCCAGCCTGGGTGGCAGGAAGAGCTCAGGCTGGCATGTTTGCTCAATGGCATCAGGTGGCAGAAATGCCTGATCAACGGGTGTCATCTGCTCGGTGGGACTGGAGTGCTGGCTTCCAAGCCCTCCTCCCTTCGCTGCGTCCCAACTGAGCGTGAACAAATGTTCCTGATTTTCCTTCTTGATGGCTGATGAAGTAGGCCAGAAAGCCACCCCAAAACGTGCAGCCCAGGAACCGAGAGGCCCTTCCCGGGGACGAGTAGGCAGACTGGCAAGGGGTGCCTGCAAGAGCTGGTGCAGACACTGCCCTCTCCACCCAAACCGCTCCTCACTGTGTCTTCAGCTTTGACCACAGGGCCTGGTTTCTACACCTGCTGCATCCGCTCTGCAGGCCTCTGCTGTGCCGGGGCAGGAGAGAGACAAGGCGGCCAGGAGAGACCCCTCTGCTGACGGAAGGTGGGACCGCTGGGGCTGCCCAGGCCCCCAAGGCTAGACTCTCCGACTCTAAGTTGCAAGATCCTGGGACACCCCTGGGCAACACCCTCACTCTGCAGACTGGGAAAGCAGGTTCGTGAGGAGATATGGCCTGCAATCCCAGCACTGGGAGGCTGAGGCAGGAGGATCACTTTAGCCCAGGAGATGGAGACCAGCCTGGGCAACACAGTGAGACCTCGTCTCTACGAAAAAAATAAAAAAATCAGCCGATCGTGGTGGTGCATGCTACAGTCCCAGCTACTTCGGAGCTTGAGGAGGGAGGATCGCCTGAGTCCAGGAGGTCGAGGCTGCAGTGAGCCATGATGGTGCCACTGCTCTCCAGCCTGGACGACAGAGTGAGAGTCGAACTCAAAAAAAAAAAAAAGAAAGAAAGAAAAAGAAAAAACC